>NC_037592.1:43164532-43189359 GCF_003073045.1 Pomacea canaliculata | reverse complement strand
ATATAGAAGAATCTATCTAAAGATGTAATTAATCTATATTAATGTGCTACTGTGAACTTTTATATTGTGTGCTTTAAGATCGTTAGTTTAAGAACTACATCAAACACGAAAGCGAAAGGATTAAAAAGAAGTCTATAAATCTCTAATCTCAGCAACCTCAGAACTCAGTACAACAATAATTGTCTCTGTAACAATTCTTTTCATAAGTATCAGTATTGGATCTAAAGCACTATATTCTAAAGCGCTTGTTCTAGTATTTATTACCACAAACACTCCAGACAAGAAAGACAATTTAGATAAGGTGAAATTTGCATGAATAGAAATACTGAAGAGCGAACATGATTATGAATGGTGGTTCAGAACAATGAAGAAATGTTTCTCAATTCAGACAATTGCAACGACAGCAATGAAACCATTCATATACTGTTGGACAACATTATTACATTAGTACCCGTGATAAATGACTGAAATTAAAGACTGATAGTTGTATGCATTTGTTTGTGTTTCAATGGTATACTGTAGTTAAAAATAATGTCTCGGTTAACATGTTGATATTTATCAGCTTGCTATGCAAAAACTTGGACAGAAAGATTTCGCTTCGGCCAGGGGGCCTGGGACCTCTGAGCATGGGCGAGCCCAAGTCATGTCATCAGATGTCGCTCAATGTCCGACATGGTCAGTTGACGTGGGCAGTGTTCTTCGTCCACAATATGACTATAGCACCTCCTCTCTGCTTGCTATCTGCGCAACAGTGTCGTACGATCAGTGTAGTAATAATCTGTTTTAAAGAGGCCATCGCCACGTGTGATATTTACGTAAGCTAGTATATCAACACTCGCTCAAGTTTCATGGTAATGCGGAAAATAATGAAAATAAAAGTTAAATTGTTCTGTGTGTACATTTTCGTCTATATAATTCTAACCCATAAGCTCATAGGGGGAATAAATCACTTGTACGTGCATTTTACGAGTATACTGCAACGCTACTACAAGGAAGACTGTCATGTCCTTCTTTTCTACATATTTACAAAAATATCCTCGCCATCATATTGTTGATTAAAATGATGAGTTTCCCAGTCATAGATCTTTCATTAGACTTTGACTTTTCCTTACCATTGATGCCAATCGTGTTCTGAGTCATACTCATGTAGAGAACTACATTCTGAGGCATAATTGTTTCCAAATCCAGGCAAGTTCACATGCATGGCAACCTTTGTATCTCCATTTTTCACTGTTGAAACCTTGCCTATGTTAGGTCTGCAGATGCGCCCTATAATACACGGTTATCTAACGTATTTCACGGTTTGTGTACCCAATAATATTATAACCTGCCATCGGAACAAATCGTTGTCTGATGAAATAATGACGTAACGAGGGAGGGGTGCAGAAGAAGTGATTGAATGAGGAGACTGAAAGAAAATGAAGACGGGAGAGAAGTACGAATGAGGTCGTACGGAATTATGCATGCGGTTGTCTGTCTAAGTAAGCACATGAAATCATAATCAGCTGCGACATCAGACTGGGTCAGTCATTTCAATAACCTGTGGAGGTGAGAGCAGAAATTTCCCATCAGCCAGCGCAAGGAAGCGAAATTCACACAGCGAAGGACAGCGTATCCATAGCAAACGACTTGTCATGATGGGGGGATGCATGCTTTATCGTTGATGCCCAGGCTATGACTGTCTGTTCTCGCTAACCTTTTGAACACTTAATTTAGCTACAGAGAAAGTGCGAAAAATCGGATTTGGAAGCACTTTTCCAGAGCCGAATTAAGTGATATCCTGCGATTTACTGGAAGACTGCTGCACCGCGGTAAAGGAAGCAATTATTTTTGCGTTCACCTTTCTGGAGATGTGGCTGCCGACCGGGACGAGACTAACGGTCCTACTGCTTGTCAGAGGAGTGGTTCTCTGGAAGGTCTGCTTACAGGACTCTCAAACAGTGCTGCTATGAGTCTGGAATCAGTGAAGATGCGGGAATAAGCTATAATTTACCATGCACCTTATCTGAGATTCACAGATTGGCTTCTCCATATAGGGACAACAGTAACAGTAGCAACACTACACAGTCTTCTCTCTTCAACATTTCACCATACCTTGTCTGCAGTCAGTCACCATAAACCTGAAATGATTTGATTACTTGAGTGAGCATCAGCGATTTCACAAGGTAATGGAAGGAACAGTTTGGCAGGAATAGAAATATTCACTGAAAATGGAACTACGTAGATAGGTTTGAATCTATGATATTCATAATACGCTAAAATAGGACAGAACCTGTCGAGCCTGGGAAGGACCTCTCTCATGGGTGACCTCCTCCTGTTGTTCAGTGCTATGTGAAACAATTGAAGATGGACGTATCACGTATGTGATGTTTGATCATTTAGAGTAGTTTTTAATTAAGTGGCAATGTTACAAGAGAATATTTTTTTTTCACTCTAAGTTCTCGGGTTTTGACTATTATATAATAAGCAGTAATAGCTAAAGGATTCTTTTTCTCACTCGGTAATTTACATATGATTGATGAACGACCAGTTTTTTGTTGTTGTCATTATTATTATTACTGAATTTCTGTCGGCCAAGCGAGACTCTCCTACCTAGAGGACAGGAACTGTGTTTGCTGGCGAGGCGGGTTTATGAAGAATGTGCCACATTTACTATAACAGCAGAAGACAACTGAATCTTTTTGAAATAAGTGTTCCTGTAGAGTTTAATGTTGGGCAGCAGAGCCACATTGTTGGGTGTTGTTGACTTGAGAGATGGGGGACGGGTTTTTGGAGCGTGGGGTTCTAACTGTTGATCTGAACTAAAGGTGTGGTACACTGGTGAGATAAGAAGGGTGCATTAGGTCCGACGACAAGAGGCAGAGCAATAGGCTTCCAGTTGTGCGTTGGCCATACAGCTTTACCTTCATGAAGATTGGAGAGCGAAACAGGGAATGAGGTGCTGCACAGACTTCAGACCCATTACAATGCTGCTAGCGACCCATGACTGCGTAACAAACCTGTTTGGGAGGGTAAGATGTTTATTCATCTGTAGGTTCTGTAAATTTTGAGCAGGCGAATGCTACAAAGGACATAGCATTGTTGTAGGTCTATGACTATGGTATTCAGAAGTCGCCTATCTGTGTACCCGAGAAAACTAGGCATCGTGCGTCAGCAAGAGTATGGATAATATCGCATGACCATGGATAACAATCCACGTCCTGGCGCCGCCACAGAAATAGTTCAAAGTTCATCAGCGTGACACGGGCGAGTTCTACACGAGAAGTGACGAGCCTGTAGTCGCACGAGAAGTTACCTAGTTTCCCAGTCGTTTATTCGCGGGTAGGTGCTAGAAAGCCGCGATAACGAATTTCCGCGAAGTAAGGGACAGTACTGATAATAATATAACCTCGTTCAGGGGAGCTTGCTAGGCTAAATCTTTGGGGTCCAGGGCCCTTCTTTCAGAGATTTCTAAGGGGTCAGCAGGCTAACTCTAAAGTGGTCCTTTACAAGTTGAAAAAAAAATCAACAAATCACTACTTTGTTTCAACTGCCTTTCAGGCACAGCAAAAGCCTGTAATGTCTAGCAGAAACTGCGAGATTTCTGTGTCCATGAAAAGTCTGTTGCAAACATCTGTGAATGAGCTCCTAAATACCTCATTGTACGTGGTGCTCACTTATCTTTCATTTCTAAGGCAAATGAAGTTTATACGCACGCTGTCAAAGACATCTTTTGAAAAATACGTTAAATAAGCTGCACATAAAGTGGTGAGAATGCGAGAGATTAAGGAGAGTAATGAATGCCTCAGATGCCATCAGTCCAAGAAGGAAGTAAGACCGTAACCTGGAATTATACACTTTAGTGAGAGATAGAAGGTTGTAGTAAAACAATCAACGAGAGGTGGCATTGCTAAAAGGTATAAAAAGTTGGGATAAAAAAAAACTGGTGCAAAGGTATGAAAAGCAAACCGTCGGCAACAGTGTGCCAAGCTTCAGTGGACATTCAGATTTGAATGTTACGTAAATCATTGAAGATGGGGAGCGGAGGAATCGAAGGTGTTGTGAAACTGTACAAATAATGAAATGAATTTCAGTTCAAACTCATCATTATAGCAAATAAAACGCCTTTCTCAGCGACTAAAGTAAGGTAGGGTTCTAAGAAAAAGTGAAGGCGAAACGGCTTCTATCTGAAAACATACTGTCTTTTCCTTACATCTTTCTTTAACCATAAGAGGGATAATATATTTAATATTTTCAGTTCATTCCTCTGTTGAATGCCTAAGTACAACCTCTGGTTTACTACGCAGTCTTTGAACTTTTACAAATGGGCCACAATTCCGACGCAAATCGTGCACCATGATGTCTTCTTCTTCGCTTATCTAAGCCGACATTAGCGATCAACTCTCATGTTTTAATGTTGTGTCTTTGCGCTGTTCATCGCTTCTCTCAGTTATAAATTTTAGTTTTGTTTGTTTGTGGAGAAAGATACAGTCAGTCTAACGGCGACAGAAATTCGCATGAAGTCGTTCGCATCAACGCTCAAGGACCTACGCAAGTAACTGGGTGAGGGAGGACGATTTATTGCCAGGATGCTAGTCGGACAGTGCCTGTGATGATCCACGAACCGCCTTTTTTGTCCGGGGTAATTTGAAGACGTACTGGGATGGCAGTCCCACATGTGTACTGCCTACTTCCTCGACACGACGTGATACCCTCATTTCCCCCCGGTGGGAAGATATCGGCCTTAAACTGGAACTGCTTCTTGGTAAAGAAGAGGAAAACAAACTCAGTGCAAGGGAAAAGAGTTAATCTCGCAGTTCCAGCAGACGACAACAATAGGTTGGATCTAACGATGTCAGAACATAACACTTACCAAATTTTTGTCGATTGTTCTTCGCCCAAATTAAGGGGAGCGGGGGGGGGGGGGGGGGGGGGGGGCCCTGGGACCCATTGCCGATAGTTGAGGGTCTCCGAACTTTTAATAGCGTATGTCGGCAATTTTTTGCGTAGGCAGAAGCCTGTTGCATGTAAAATATATGTAGTTAAAGTAATAATATTTCATGGATTGAATACAAGTACAATAGAAATAAGTGTACAAAAAATTATAATTACTCGAGAAAACCCAAAAACTGATGCGAACTGGCTTGCGGAGATGGGAGATAACCAACATGCCGTCGTCGCTTACGCATAGCATGGATGATTCGCATACCCAATTATTTCTTCGTCGTCCTATCTACTACAAAATAACGATGGTTTTTAAATAGAATACTATACATGCTTCAATGTTTCGTCTTTCGCCTTGTTGAACTATCTTGGTATTTGTAGAGCGGCACAAGTATAATCGTACCTCACAAAAAAACAAACAAACGCGCGAAGTAGTGAATGCGGAATATAGAACCGCGAGTAAGCTGAGGGAAGCCTGTAACTGGGTAAACTACGGGGCAATACGGATAAAGTGCTCGTTGTCAAGATGATTAGTTAAGACCTTCCAATTTCTTCTCATCTTTTCTACGATTAGGACTTAGCGAGAGGGTAAAGAATACACCATCGGCAAATAGTATGTCTTCACTGTTAAGATAAATTCAAACTTATGCTTTGCTTGTCAGACACTAACAATACTATGTCTGGCAAGGGCTGACTTGAACATCCCCTCAGTTGAAATCTTTGGCGCTGGACGCTACACAAAGTGAGCAGGACAGAGTCACAACAGTGAGACAGCGCTGAGCAGAAAAGTAGCCCGAGAAGGACTTTGTCTTAATGACAACCGGTTGGCGATGACATCGTCGCGCCCTTGCTCCTAGCTGCTCTACTCTTGGTTCATTACTCCCTCAATCCTTCTGTCCTCCATTTGTATAGTTCCCGGTGGTGTAAATGTGCATGTTTAGGATGTCCTATAACACAGATGGGACAAACAGACAGCGGTTCAGTGCTCTAGCCCAAGAATGTAACAAATCAAGTGCAATCGCAGTGTTGCGAGACTCACCATGACCAGTAAAGCGAGATGCTCACAGCTGTGTGAAAAAGCTACGAAACAGACTTTCGGCAGGTCAATTTGTCGCAGAGCTGCACGAATGTGCATCCAAATTACACTTTCTTCTAGAAAGAGGTAGATGAAACTAAATTTCGTATTACAATTGTCTGACCGAGTCAAGTTGGAAACACTTGTATTACTAAGGACAGTAGTCCG
The DNA here is from genome assembly GCF_003073045.1 of Pomacea canaliculata. Classification (NCBI taxonomy): domain Eukaryota; kingdom Metazoa; phylum Mollusca; class Gastropoda; order Architaenioglossa; family Ampullariidae; genus Pomacea; species Pomacea canaliculata. The sequence continues at coordinate 43,183,193 of NC_037592.1, read as the reverse complement.
TGCATGAGGCAACACGTGAAACAATACTGCTTTGTGCAGCATTTGTGTGTATTGGTTTCTGTCTCGGGTTTTCTTTTGTGTGTGTCATTTAATCCATTAAGACATCTTCATAAGTCAGGAACTAGTGTTTGGTCTTTACAATATAAATTAGAATTTAAACTATTTTAGTTATTATATGAAATAAAATATTAATTGGATCTGGCAATGAATTATTAAACATGAACTCCTAGGATTATCAAACTTCCCACGTAAGAAGAAAAACAAAGATAAGAAAACATAAGCATTTCACAGGCATCACACAAGACATCGACGGCGCATATAGCACACGTGAGCATCACACAGCTGTTTCACAGTTGGAACCAAGATTAATGGGAGGAAATCAAGAATTTTACATGCTGTTTGACAAAGAGATATGAAAAATATGTTGATCAGTCGAGTACAGTATTTGCACATTTCAAAGTATATCAGTACAGTCTAACAGCTAAGTTAACTTTAACCTCCCTTATTACCTGGCGTTTGTTCATTGGCTTCTCTTTATGTTATCAGAACTTGACCTTCTAATTCATATAATATATGCATCTTTTCATTCTTTGGTGCTATACAGATCGCTGATCCAATCTAGGTGCTCATTAAACTATTAACGTGGTCTAGAGAATTTGAAGGAATTTTGGTCAAAAATGTATTACTTGTATATGTGGTTTACAGTTACCGGCCTCAAAATACCAATTGCTTATTAATGTGTGCTCTTCATCATTTACAGATAACCAGGTTTGGTAAACCAGCTTTTAAAACCAGGTCGGTCAGCCCATAATAAGGTGTGGACAAACTTAATCATAGACAATTTGATTTTGATTAAAATTTGAGGATCCTTTCATTCAATGACAATATTTAAGATTTCCTTGAAGTAAGAACTGTTACCTGCACTCCACAACAATCTCTTCAACTCCTTGACACATGTATTTTTAGTAATTTCACTTGCAGTGTCAACCTTTCAAGGATTATAACTAGAATGTCAACACATTGATATCATGTAACTAGCTTTGCAATTAAGATTGTAGTTGGTGTATTAGATTGTCATCTTATTGAATGACATAGTTGAAGTTCCATTAATGACAATTGTTATCTGCATTTGTTGCATTCACCTTCAAAGCGCCGCATCCAGCACGTGTAGACACATACATCAATACATAGCACTGACTCGAACTAACTTCTAACGCACTTTGTACTCTGCTGGTAGTTCCCTCCGGAGGCACAGTGCAATACCTGTTGCCTTTGTGCAATACAGGCATTTGCGTTATTGGTCTGTCTGGGGTGTATGTGTTCTGAATGTGTGTACATTTATCCCATCTAAGTCTTCATGTCAGGACATGGTTTGGTCTATTACCAATTAATAAAATAGAATTTAAACTACAAGTGGTACCGTGTCTGCCATCGACATAAGGGAGTGCCCCCTGACATACGAGTGTTTTTGAGATACGAGCCGCGAGCGAGCGATATTTTTGCTTTGAGATAAAAGCAAGATTTGAGATACGAGGAATCGCACACTACAACCAGCTGCACACGACCCACACATGCGGGGCGATGTTGGGGTCGTGTGCAGCGTCTAACAGTCATTCTCCCAGATCAGACAGACCGGTACTCAGTCTGTGGGTGCTGTTGTTTAACCACACAAAAATCGAATTTTCGAATGGCATTTGTTGATAAATTGGTTGGTTTTTTTGCTTTTTGTACTGTATGTTTAACAAAACATTATCGACATTTATTTTGTAACCATGAATGGGTCCGAAGAAGAAGATGATGTCTATTGAATTAAAGCGCAAAATTGTTAGAAACATGGAGCAAGGTGTGCAGTAACTGACTTGCGATGGATGTATCGCGGTAGGTGAGCAGACTCAATGATAATGTTCTGAGCTTAAACAGGAGTGAAAGGGTACAAACGCCAGCTAGGGCGTTAAGCAGAAAACACAAACACAATAATTTATAGCTCCGGACTTCTCTCCATGAAAAGATGGAGAAACTACTGATTGTGTGGTGACAGAGAAGCAGCTTCAAGGAGGAACCTTAACACAAAGCATCATGTGTGAGAAAACGAGCGATTTATGGTGATTTGCTGAACGCCAGATCCCACACCTTCACAAACAAAGAATTTAATATGTTTTTATAGAAATGTATTTGGTATTTCATAAATAAATGTTTCTTCTTGTAAATACAAACTTTTTCTTATTCAAAAACACTTAAAAAACATCTGAGGTGGTGTTTTGGGAGCTGGAACGGATTAATGGCATTTAAAATGAATTTCAATCGAACCAGGCGGGGAAAAATTGTTTTGAGGATACGAGCAATTTGACATGAACGAGCAAGGTTACGGACGAAATTAAACTCGTATTCGAGGTACCACTGTATTCTCTTATTATATGAAAATATTAATTTTCTGCAATGACAATTATTAATGCACTCCTAGGATTCACTTCCCACCACATACATTCACAGGCACACACACACACAGGCGCATATACACACTGAGACTCACACACAGTTTGAAACCAAGATTAATGGAGGAATTTACATGCCTGGTTTAGACAAAGAATATGAGAAATATGTTGATCAGTCGAGTACCGTATTTGCACATTTAATGAGTAATGCAGTACAGTCTACAGCTAAGTAAACTCTTAACTCCCTTATTCCTAGGTTGTCATGTGCTTTCTTAATGTACTCATGAACTCTGACCTCCTATTCATGATAATAATTGACTCTTTTCATTCTTTGGTGCTATAACAGATACTATCAATCTAGGTGCTCTTAAACTATTACACGTGTCTAGAATTGAAGGAAATTTGGTCAGAATGTTTATTGTATATGGTTTACAGTTACCTCAAAATACCATTGCTTTATTAATGTGTGCTCTTCATCATTTACAGATAACAGGTTTGGTAAACAGCTTTTAAAACCAGGTCAGGTCAGCCCATAAGGTAAGTGGCAACCAAACTTTAATATAGACATTTTGATTAAACTTGAGGATTCTTTCATTCAATGACATATTTAAATTTCCTTGAATAAGAACTGTTACCTGCACTCCACACACATCTCTTCAACTCCCTTGACACATGTATTTTAGTAATTTCACTTGCAATGTCACCTTTCAAGGATTATAATAATGTAGACACATTGATTTCATGTAACTGCTTTTGCAATTAAGATTTAGTGTTTGTGTATTTAGATTGTCACTTTATTGAATGACATAGTTGAGTTCCATTGAATGACAATTGTTATCTGCATTTGTTGCATTCACTTCAAAGCGCGCATGCAAGCACACACACACAAATACATAGGCACTCAACTACTTCTTCCACTACTTGCATGGTGATTGGCTTTGGAAGGAACTGCCTCTAGGTTTTTTGTGGGAATTTCACTCTTTTATCCATGCAGCACCTCATTTTTTCACTATGTATAATGTGTATAGTAATTGGCAGCACATATTTACACAATGATATTAGCTTACACAATGCTTTTTGGTTGCATTATATTAGCCACAGTTGTACTTTCTCTTTTATGTTTTCAAGGTTATTCCCATTCCTTCCTTTTTTCCACCAACCTCACTCCTTGCTTCCACACCATATACTTCATCAATTATCTTCTTTAATCCCAGACAAATTCTTTTTCCCTCTTGTCATCATTTCATCATTTCCAACCTCTTCCTTCCCACAAACCTTCCAATAGCCTCCCTATTTTGCCCTTCTACACATTTGCTTCACACCAATTTCCAAACCTTCTCAACTTTTCACCTCTACCTCTCACACTTTGTTACCATCCAACTCCCTCTCTCTCCTTCCCTTGCAAATCCAACTTTACCCGTTTCTCCAACCCTTTATTACCTTTTCCTTTCATCAACCTTTCCTATCTCTTTCCTTCCACTTACCACCCCTTCATTCACCTTCTCTTCTTCTCAACCCTTACTGCCTTCCAACCTTCCGACGAGACGGACAAGTGGTGCTCATGGCAGTTAGAGTGTGCAACGTTCACATTCAGCATCTGTCTGTCGCAGACACAGAGCTCGAGGCTGTAGATAGCGTTGGTCCTTGTTAGGGCGCTGTTAAGCTCGAGACAGCATTCCGGCTATAGGACACGAGAGATATGGGGTGGCACATGTTAGTGCCAGAGCACTCTACGCTTCATCATCAGCAGTTGTCTGGTCGCAGACACAGAAGCTCGAGGCTGGTAGATAAGCGTTGGTCCTTGTTAGGCGCTGTTCAGCTCGAGACAGCAGTCCGGCCTATCGAGAGACATGAGGTGGCACATGTTGAGTGCAGAGCACTCTACGCTTCATCATCAAGCAGTTGTCTGTCGCAACACAGAGCTCGAGGCTGGTAGATAAGCATTGGTCCTTGTTACTGTTAACCTCGAGACACAGAGAAACATGATAGTGCCAGAGCACTCTGCGCTTCATCATCAGCAGTTGTCTGGTCCAGACACAGAGCTCGAGGCTGGTAGATAAGCGTTGGTCCTTGTTAGGCGCTGTTCAGCTCGAGACAGCAGTCCGGCTATAGGACGAGAGAGACATGAGGTGGCACATGTTTGCAGAGCACTCTACGCTTCATCATCAGCAGTTGTCTGGTCGCAGACACAGAGCTCGAGGCTGGTAGATAGCATTGGTCCTTGTTAGGCGCTGTTCAGCTCGAGACAGCAGTGCGGCCTATAGGACACGAGAAGACATGGGGTGGCACATGTTAGTGCCAGAGCACCTCTACGCTTCTTTATCATCAGCAGTTGTCTGGTCGCAGACACAGAGCTCGAGGCTGGTTCTTGTTACTGTTCACTCGAGACACCTCACTAGACGAGAGAGACATGGGTGGCACATGTTAGCAGAAGCACTCTATCATCATCAGCAGTCGCAGACACAGAGCTCGAGGCATAGGCGCTGTTCAGCTCGAGACAGCATCATCATGGGTGGACATGTTAGTGCCAGAGCACTCTACGCTTCATCATCAGCAGTTGTCTGGTCGCAGACACAGAGCTCGAGGCTGGTAGATAAGCGTTGGTCCTTGTTAGGCGCTGTTCAGCTCGAGACAGCAGTCCGGCCTATAGGACGAGAGAGACATGAGGTGGCACATGTTAGTGCCAGAGCACTCTACGCTTCATCATCAGCAGTTGTCTGGTCGCAGACACAGAGCTCGAGGCTGGTAGATAAGCGTTGGTCCTTGTTAGGCGCTGTTCAGCTTGAGACAGCAGTCCGGCCTATAGGACGAGAGACATGAGGTGGCACATGTTAGTGCCAGAGCACTCTACGCTTCATCATCAGCAGTTGTCTGGTCGCAGACACAGAGCTCGAGGCTGGTAGATAAGCGTTGGTCCTTGTTAGGCGCTGTTCAGCTCGAGACAGCAGTCCGGCCTATAGGACGAGAGAGACATGAGGTGGCACATGTTAGTGCCAGAGCACTCTACGCTTCATCATCAGCAGTTGTCTGGTCGCAGACACAGAGCTCGAGGCTGGTAGATAAGCGTTGGTCCTTGTTAGGCGCTGTTCAGCTCGAGACAGCAGTCCGGCCTATAGGACGAGAGAGACATGAGGTGGCACATGTTAGTGCCAGAGCACTCTACGCTTCATCATCAGCAGTTGTCTGGTCGCAGACACAGAGCTCGAGGCTGGTAGATAAGCGTTGGTCCTTGTTAGGCGCTGTTCAGCTCGAGACAGCAGTCCGGCCTATAGGACGAGAGAGACATGGTGTGGCACATGTTAGTGCCAGAGCACTCTACGCTTCATCATCAGCAGTTGTCTGGTCGCAGACACAGAGCTCGAGGCTGGTAGATAAGCGTTGGTCCTTGTTAGGCGCTGTTCAGCTCGAGACAGCAGTCCGGCCTATAGGACGAGAGAGACATGAGGTGGCACATGTTAGTGCCAGAGCACTCTACGCTTCATCATCAGCAGTTGTCTGGTCGCAGACACAGAGCTCGAGGCTGGTAGATAAGCGTTGGTCCTTGTTAGGCGCTGTTCAGCTCGAGACAGCAGTGCGGCCTATAGGACGAGAGAGACATGAGGTGGCACATGTTAGTGCCAGAGCACTCTACGCTTCATCATCAGCAGTTGTCTGGTCGCAGACACAGAGCTCGAGGCTGGTAGATAAGCGTTGGTCCTTGTTAGGCGCTGTTCAGCTCGAGACAGCAGTGCGGCCTATAGGACGAGAGAGACATGAGGTGGCACATGTTAGTGCCAGAGCACTCTACGCTTCATCATCAGCAGTTGTCTGGTCGCAGACACAGAGCTCGAGGCTGGTAGATAAGCGTTGGTCCTTGTTAGGCGCTGTTCAGCTCGAGACAGCAGTCCGGCCTATAGGACGAGAGAGACATGAGGTGGCACATGTTAGTGCCAGAGCACTCTACGCTTCATCATCAGCAGTTGTCTGGTCGCAGACACAGAGCTCGAGGCTGGTAGATAAGCGTTGGTCCTTGTTAGGCGCTGTTCAGCTCGAGACAGCAGTGCGGCCTATAGGACGAGAGAGACATGAGGTGGCACATGTTAGTGCCAGAGCACTCTACGCTTCATCATCAGCAGTTGTCTGGTCGCAGACACAGAGCTCGAGGCTGGTAGATAAGCGTTGGTCCTTGTTAGGCGCTGTTCAGCTCGAGACAGCAGTGCGGCCTATAGGACGAGAGAGACATGAGGTGGCACATGTTAGTGCCAGAGCACTCTACGCTTCATCATCAGCAGTTGTCTGGTCGCAGACACAGAGCTCGAGGCTGGTAGATAAGCGTTGGTCCTTGTTAGGCGCTGTTCAGCTCGAGACAGCAGTGCGGCCTATAGGACACGAGAGACATGGGTGGCACATGTTAGTGCCAGAGCACTCTACGCTTCATCATCAGCAGTTGTCTGGTCGCAGACACAGAGCTCGAGGCTGGTAGATAAGCGTTGGTCCTTGTTAGGCGCTGTTCAGCTCGAGACAGCAGTCCGGCCTATAGGACGAGAGAGACATGAGGTGGCACATGTTAGTGCCAGAGCACTCTACGCTTCATCATCAGCAGTTGTCTGGTCGCAGACACAGAGCTCGAGGCTGGTAGATAAGCGTTGGTCCTTGTTAGGCGCTGTTCAGCTCGAGACAGCAGTGCGGCCTATAGGACACGAGAGACATGAGGTGGCACATGTTAGTGCCAGAGCACTCTACGCTTCATCATCAGCAGTTGTCTGGTCGCAGACACAGAGCTCGAGGCTGGTAGATAAGCGTTGGTCCTTGTTAGGCGCTGTTCATCTCTTTTTTCTGTCCCTTCTATTCTTATTCCTATTCTTTTCTTTCTCTCTCATTCGTATCCTTTGGCATCACTCCTTCCTATAATCTCCTGTCCTTACCTACTATCTCCCCCTCCTCCATGTCTTCATTCTTGTAACCCCTCTTTTCATTCTCCCACCATTCCTGCACCCTTACCTAACCTAGCATTCTTTTTCCTATCTTCGTCGTTTCTCTTCCCTTTTCACTCTCATTTTCCCCAGTCTCTCCCCCCTACCTCCAATCCATTCTGGTCTGGGACTGGCTTGAAAACAGCCTGGAGGAAGCAGCTACCATCGTCGTGAGCTCATGACTACGGCTACCACACCATCGACCTCAACAACAACTAGCCAGGAGAGGACAGCGACTACACCGACCAACACAGACTCGGTTAACTGCGCTCAGTGACCACGCCGGAAGAAGCAACAGCGGCTGCCAAACAGTTGTATTAACAAGGTACACCGGCAATCGTAGTTTTCAAAACAAACTTATTGTCCGTCTACCCTTGGTAAATCGAGATGACCACGATAATGAACCCACTTCAGTTTGTCGATAAAGTGAAACACGTTTCGCATACAGAGTATTATGATGGCATCCGATTTATTTTGTTAACAACAGTCATTTCGGACTAAAGAGATTTCTAATTGTTTGACACACTCCGCTTACTTTTTAACAGTTTCCTGTTCGTCACACCGACCAAAGTGTTCTTGACTAAGGGCACTGGATAAGACAAGAGTGGGGGGCTCTACTGATGGCGCCACCTAATGCTGCACGTGACTACGACTGTCAACTGACACCAACAACAGGTGGCTAGGAGAGGACAGCGACTTTGTCCACCAAGACATCAACGATCACCTGACACGGATTATGGCGGCCAGTGACCACGCCGAGTAAAGCAACAGAGGCTACCAGGATTACTTACAGGGTACATCAGCATCTTGTTTACAAAACTAAATGTATTTCTCCTCCCTTAATAATCTTTTCGTTGAGGCAGCAAAGATAAAAGAAACAATTGCAACTTACACTAAACATGTTATTGCATACAGAGTATTACGATGGTATTCCCCTTATTGTGTTTTTCTGTAAAGAGATTTGTTATTGTTTGACACACTGTGTTGTTACAGTTTCCCTGTCGTTACTCCACCAACTATTTCTCGACTAATGAGACTGGATTAACAGACTGGCATGACCACCACTGCCATCAACGTGGTCAGCTGATGTTGCTCGGTGACTACGACGATCACACCATCGACCTCAACAACAGCTGGCTTGGAAAGGACAGCGACTACGCCGAACAAACCAACGGCGGCTAACCAGGGGATGTATTCCTTTTCTATTCCGTGCACTGTTTTTCTCTCTCTCTCTCACTCTCTCACTCACTCACTCTCTCACACTCACTCTCTCACACTCACTCTCTCTCACACTCACACTCTCACTCACTCACACTCTCACACTCACTCTCTCACACACTCTCACACTCACTCACTCTCTCACACTCACTCACACTCTACTCACTCTCTAACACTCACTCTCTCATTCACTCACTCACTCTCACACTCACTCACTCTCACTCACTCACTCACACTCACTCTCTCACACTCACTCACTCTCTCTCACTCACTCTCTCTCACACTCACTCTCACACTCACTCTCACTCACTCACTCACTCACTCTCACACTCACTCACACTCTCTCACTCACTCACACTCACTCACTCTCTCTCTCACACTCACTCACTCTCACTCACTCACTCACTCTCTCACTCACTCTCACTCACTCTCACTCTCACTCACTCTCTCACACTCACTCACTCACACTCACTCTCTCACTCACACTCTCACTCACTCACTCACTCTCTCTCACTCACACTCACTCTCACTCACACTCACTCTCTCACACTCACTCTCACTCACTCACTCACACTCACTCACTCTCACACTCACTCTCACTCACTCTCTCACACTCACTCTCTCTCACTCTCACACACACTCTCACTCACTCACACTCACTCTCACTCTCACTCACTCTCACACTCACTCTCTCTCACTCACTCACTCACACTCACACTCACACTCACTCTCTCACACTCACTCACACTCACTCACTCTCACTCACTCTCTCTCACTCTTACTCACTCTCTCTCACTCTCACTCATTCTCTCACACACACACTCTCACTCACACTCACTCACACTCTCACTCACTCACTCTCACTCTCACACTCACTCTCTCACACACTCTCACTCACTCTCACACTCACTCTCACTCACTCACTCTCACACTCACTCACTCACTCTCACACTCACTCACTCACTCACTCACTCTCACTCTCTCTCACACTCACACTCACTCACTCTCACTCACTCACACTCACTCACTCACTCTCACTCACACTCACACTCACTCTCACACTCACTCCACACTCACTCACACTCACACTCACTCACTCTCTCACACTCACTCACTCACTCACACTCACTCTCTCACTCACTCTCACTCACACTCACTCTCACTCACACTCTCACACTCACTCTCTCACTCACCCACTCTCACTCACACTCTCACTCTCTCTCACTCACTCTCACACTCACTCACCCACTCTCACTCACACTCTCACTCACACTCAACTCACTCACTCTCACTCACTCTCTCACACTCTCTCAGACACTGGCTGCCTATATATGGCGAGAGAGAACAAACATGTTAGTGCAGAGCACTCTCGCTCATCATCAGCAGTTGTCTTGGTCGCAGACACAGCTCGGACGTCACTGGAGGCTAATCGGAAAGCACTTGTTAGGCGCTGTTCCAGCTCGAGACACAGTGCAGCGACCCTATATAGTATTGGACGGAGAGTACAGAAAGGTGGCACATGTTAGTGCCCAGAGCACTCTACGCTTCATCATCAGCATCCCTGTCTCTCTGGTCGCCCTCAGGACAAACACCTTAGAGCTCGAGGGGGCTGACGGTAAGATAATCGCGTATTGGTCCTTGTTAGAGCTGTTCAGCTCGAGACAAGCAGTCCGCCTATAGACGAGAGACATCCGGTGGCACATTGTTTAGCTGCAGCAACCTCTACTGAGGCTTCATCATCAGCTGGAACCGGTTGTGAGCCTGTCGCAGACACAAAGCTCGAGGTGGGCATGGTCACCGCAGATAAGCGTTGGGGTCATCTCCCCAGTGTTAGGCGACTGATGTCTCAGCTCAGATGCACCAGACAGACATGAGTCGATCGGCTCGCAAGACGCTATCCTCCAGAGAAACCAGAACAGCCACAGAGACTCGAGGCGGGTGATTACGTTCAGTCTGAATTGGAACCATGGTTACAGGTAGGCTGTCCTGTCGCCGAGACAGAGGCGGCTATACAGGAAGTGCGACAGGTGCTCGATGTGGCGAGAAGATCATGAGGTGGCACATGTAGGCCAGAGCACTCTACGCTTCATCATCAGCAGATTGTCTGGTCGCAGACACAGAGCTCGAGGCTAGGTAGATAAAGCGTTGGTCCTTGGGGTTAGGCGCTTGATGTTCTCGATGACAGCCAGTGGCGGTATATGGAAGGACGAAGAGAGACAATGAGGTGGAGCTACACAATGTTAGCTACATCATGCAAGCATTCTCTATCGTTGCGCTTTGTGTCATCAGCAGTTGTCTGTCGCAGAACAGCCAGCCAGAGGTCGAGGCTGTAGATAGAGCGTTGGTCTTGTTTAGGCGCTGTTAACCATTATATATTAAGACGGAGAGACATGTGGTGCACAGTCCTACGCCTATAGAACAACACAGAGACATGGGGTGGTAGATAACATGTTAGTCAGCTCGAGACAGCAGACAGAGACAGACTACGTTCAATACGCTTCATCAATCAGCGTGTTTGGTCACAGACCAAGCTCGAGCTGGTAAGATAAGCGTTGGGTCTTGTTAGGTGCTGTTCAGCTGTTCAGCTGAGACAGCAGTGCGGCCTATGGAAACGAGAGAGACATGCGTGGCACATGTTAGTGCCAGAGAAGCAACTAATAGCTTTATCATCAGCAAGTTGTCTGGTCGCAGACACAGAGCCAGGCTGGTAGAAAGCACACTCACCACACTCACTCTCTCTCACTACTCACACTCACTCTCTCACTGACCCAATCTCACTCACACTCTCACATCACTCTCTCTCACTCACTCTCTCACTCACCCACTCACTCCACCTCTCACTCTCTCTCTCTCACTCACGTGCACTTACTCACACTCACTCTCTCACATCACCTCTCTCACTACCTACTCACTCGCCACTCACTAACTCCTCACTCACTCCTCTCACAAGAAGACATGGGGTGGCAAACGTTAGTGCACAAGCACTCTCACCGCTTCATCCCATCAGCAGTTTGTCTGGCGAGACACAGAGCTCGAGGCTGGTAGATAAGCGTTGTCCTTGTTAGGCCTGTCAGCTTCGAGAAATGCCGGCCTATATATAGGACGAGAGAGACATGTGGTGCACATTTAGTGCCAGAGCACTCACCTTCATCATCAGCAGTTGTCTGCGTCGCAGACACAGAGCTCGAGGCCTGGTAGATTGTAAGCGTGTTGGGTTTTGTTGTTAGGTGTGCTGTTCAGCTCGAGAACAGAGTGCGGCCTATAGAACGAGAGACATGAAGGTGGCACATGGTGCCAGGATCTATCGCTTCATCATCAGCAGTTGGTTGGTTCGCAGACACAAGCTCGAGGTGGTAGTAGCGTTGGTCTTGTTTAGGTTTTCAGAGCTCGAGCAGCAGTGCGGCCTATAGGACAACGAAGACATGAGGTGGCACATTGTTGTGCCAGAGTCCACTCTAAACCTTCATCTCAGCAGTTGTCTGGTCCAGACACCAATGCTCGAGGCTGAGATAGGCGTTGGCTCCTTGTTAGGCCTGTTCTTGCTTGAGACAGCATTCGGCCTATAGCACGAGACATATGGGTGGCACTGTTATGCCAGAAGCACTCTAACGCCTCATCATCAGTCATTGTCTGGCCGCAGACACAGAGCTCGAGGCAGTAGGATAGTTGGTCCTTTTAGGTGCGCTTTCAGTCTAGACTGAAGTTCCGGCTATAGGTACAGAGAGACATGAAGTGCACATGTTAGTGCATGCATCTCGACTTCTATCTCAGCAGGTTGTCTGTGTCGCAGACACGTAGAGGTCTCGAGCGTGGTAATAAGTCGTTGGTGTTGTTATGCGCTGTTTCAGTCTGAGTACGCAGGTCCCTATAGTGTATCTGATGAGAGAATTGAGTGGCACATGTTAGTTCTCGATGTCACTCTTTATCGTTCTTCATCATCGCTATGTTGTACTGGTCGCAGACTACAGAGCTCTATACTGTGGTAGATAAGCGTTGGTCTGTTGGTGTCGCTGTTGTCAGGCTTCGGACATGCAGTGCGGTCCTATAGACGAAAGACATAAGGTGTGGCACTGTTGTGGCCAAGCACTTAACGCTGTCATCATCTACAGGTTGTCTGGTCGCAGACACATGAGCTCGAGGCTTGGTAGATAGCGTTATTCCTTGTTAGGCGTCTGTTCAAGCTTCGAGACAGCAGTCGCTATAGGCCACGAGAGTATTGGGTGGCACATGTTTAGTGCAGATTCACCTCGCCTTTCATCTCAGCAGTTGTCTGGTCGCAGACACAAGCTCACTGGTAATACGGTCGTGGTCCTTGTTAGGCGCTGTTAAGCTAGACTGCATTTCCGGCTATAGGAATCACGATTTAAAATTATCGGGTGGCACAGTTAGTGCCAGAGCACTCTACCTTCAATCATCAGCAGTGTCTGGTGCAGAGCACAGACTCGAAGGCTGTAGGATAAGCGTGTCTTGTTAGGTCGCTGTTCGCTTTCGGAGACATCAAGTCCTTTGGCCCTCACAGACGAGAGAGAATGAGGTGGCACATGTTAGGCCTGAGCACTCTACGCTTCATATCAGCAAGTTCTGTCTTGGTCGCTAGACACAGAGGCTCGAGGCTGGTAGACTGCCGTTGTTCTTTTAGCGCTGTCAGCTTCGAGACAGCATGCGGCCTATTATATAGCGAGAGATGTACAGTGAGGTTTCACATGTTAGTTGCTCAAGAACTCTACGTTCATCAATCAGAAGTTTGTTGGTTTCAGACACAGAGCTCGAGGCTGTGTAGATAGCTTGGTCTTGTTAGTCGCTGTTCAGTTCTTGCGACAGGCATTCCGCCTTATAGGATACACTGAGAGGATATGGGGTGGAATGTTAGCCAGAGACTTAATCGCTTCATCAATCAGCATTGTTGGTCACAGAACAACAGAGCCTCATGAGGCTGGTAAATAAGCGTTGGTCCTTGTTAGGCGCTTCAGCTCGAGACATAGCTAGTACGGCTATGTAGACGAGAGGAGCATGAGGTGGCTACATTGTGCCAGAGCACTCTTCGCTTCACATCAGCAGTTGTCTGTGTCACAGGCCAGAGCTCGAGGCTGTAGAGATAAGCGTGGTCTTAATAGCGCTGTTCATCTCGAGACAGCAGTGCGGCTATAAATGAAAGAGACAGTGAGGTGGCCACATGTCCAGATGCCAGAAGCACTCACGCTTTCATCATCAGCAGTTGCTGGTCGAGACACAGGAGCTCGCAGGCTGGTGATAGCGTTTGTGCCTTGTTAGCGCTGTGTTCCTCAGACACAGGCGGCCTATTGGACATGAGAGACATGGGGTGGCACATGTTAGTGGCCAGAAGCACTCTTACGCTCATCAATCAGCAGTTGTCTTGGTGCACAACAAAGCACGAGGCTGGTAGTATAAGCGTTGGTCTTGTTGGCCGCTGGTTCAGATTGATACACATTCGGCCCCACACACTACGCAACGAGTAGACATGTGGGTGGCAAATGTTAGTGAAGAACTCTAGCGCTTATCATCATGCAGTTTGTCTGGTCGCAGACACCAGAGCTGAGGCTGGTAATAAGCCACCCCATTGGTCCTTGTTAGGCGCTGTTCAGACTGAGACGCAGTCCGGCTATAGGACAACGAGAGACATTGGGTGCACATGTTCGTGCAGAGCACTCTACGCTTCATCATCACAGTTGGTCTGGTCGCAGACAAGAGAGCGTGAGGCTGGTTGGTAGATAGCTTGGTCCTTTTTAGGCGTCTGTTCAGCCTTGATGACGCACTCGGGCCTATTAGGACACAGAGACTGGGGTTGTCACATGTTATGCAGACACTATAAACGCTTCATCTCACAAGTTGTCTTTGTTCGCAGACACAGAGCTCGAGCGTAGATACGTTGGTCCCTTGTTAGGCTGGTTCAGGCTCGGACATGCAGTCCGGCTATAGGAGACATGAGGTGGCACATGTTAGTGAGAGCACTCTACGCTTCATCATCAGCAGTTGTCTGGTCGCAGACACATAGCCGAGGCTGGTAGATAAGCGTTGGTTCCTTGTAGCGCTGTTCAGCGCTCGAGCAGCGTCCGGCCTATAGGACACGAAGACTGGTGCACATGGTTAGTGCAGAGCACTCTATCGCTCACATCAGCAGATTCTGGTCACAGACAACAGAGCTCTGAGGCTGGGTGATAACATTGGTTCCTTAATAGCCACAGCGCTGTTCAGCTGAACAGCGTGCGGCCTATAGAACGAGAGAGACATGAGGTGGCATCTATGTTTATGCCAAGCACTCTACGCTTCATCATCAGCAGTTTGTCTTTCGAGACACAGAGCTCGAGGCGGTAGATAAGCCGTTGGTCCTTGTAGGCGACAATGTAGCTTCGAGACAGCAGTGCGGCCTAATGGAACGAGAGCATGGGGTGGGCACATGTTTAGCAGAGCACTCTACGTTTCCTCATCAGCAGTTTGTCTTGGTCGCAGACACAGAGCTCGAGGCTGTAGATAGCGTGGTCCTGTTAGCGCTTTCATGCTGAGACAGCAGTCCGGCTATAGACGAGAGGACATGAGGTGGCAGCATGTTAGTGCAGAGCATCTAAACGCTCCATCATCACAGTTGTTCTGGTCGCAGACACAGAGCTCGAGGCTGGTAGATAAGCGTTGGTCTTTTAGGCGCTGTTTCACTCGAGAGACCAGCATTCCGGCTATAGAAACAAGATATGGGTGGCACATGTTAGTGCCACACTTACGCTTCATCATCAGCAGTTGTCTGGTCGGCAGACCGAGAGTGAGGCTGGTATGATAAGCGTTGGTCCTTTTAGGCGCTGTTCAGAAATCGAGACAGCAGTCCGGCCTATAGGACGAGAGAGACATGAGGTGGCACATGTTAGTTCCAGAGCACTCTAACGCTTCATAAATCAAGCAGTTGTCTGGTCGCAGACACAGAGCTCAGGCTGGTAGAAAAGCGTGGTCTTGTTGGCGCTGTTAACTCTCGAGACAGCAGTGCGCTTAGGACACAGAGACATGGGGTGGCCATTTAGTGCCAGACATCTAGCTTCATACATGCAGTTGTCTGGTCGCAGACACAAGCTCGAGGCTGGTTAGATAGCATTGGGTCCTTGTTGCGCTTTCAGCTCGAGCCAGAGTGCGGCCTATAGACGAAGAGATGAGGTGGCCAATTTTAGTAGAGCATTACCCGTCATACAGTTTGGTACTGGTCGGGCAGACAAGAGCTCGAGGCGTAGATAAGCGTTGGTCCTTGTTTAGGCCTGTTAAGCTTGAGCAAAGTCCGGCCTTATAGACGGAGAGAGACAATGGGGTGGCACATGTTATGCAGAGCACTCTACGCTTTATCATCACGTTGTCTGGTCGCAGACACAGATCGAGGTGGTAGATTAGCCACATCACTCAACTCATCTGATTTATCTTTCTCTTCACTCACTCACACTCACTTTCTCTCACTGACCCACTCTATCACACACTCACTCACTCTCTCTCACTCATCTCTAACTCACCCCTCACACTCACACTCTCACTCTCTCGCTCTCACTCACGCACCTTACTTCTCACACTCACTTCCACACTCACTCTCTCCACTTCACACTAACTCGCACTCACTAAGCTTCACTCACTCTCTCAACAAGAGAGACATGGGGGTGGCTAACCGTTAAGTGCCAGAGACTTAACTACGCTTCATCATCAGCATTGTCTGGTGTCAGAACACTGGCTCGAGCTGGTAGATAAGCGTTTGGTCCTTGGTTAGGCCGCTGTTCCAGCTTTGAGACACATTCCCCGGCCTATAGGCGAGAGGATATTGGGGTGGCACATGTTTCGTGCCAAGCCACTCTTACGCTTCATCATCAAGTTGTCTGCGCAGACACAGAGCTTCGAGCTGGTAGATAGCGTTGGTCCTTGTTAGGACGCTCAGCTCGAGACAGCAGTCCAGCCTATAAGGACGAAAGGACATGAGGTGGCACATGTTATGCAGACACTCTACGCCTTCATCATCAGCAGTTTGTTGGTCGCAGACACAGAGGCTCGGGCTGGTAGATTAGCGTTGGTCCTTGTTAGGCCTGTTTCAGCTCGAGACAGCAGTGCGGCCTATATATAGGACGAAAGAGACATCTGGTGCACATGTTAGTTGCCAAGCCACTCTACGCTTATCATCAGCGTTGTCCTGGTGCAAGACAAGAGCTCGAGGCTGGTATCATAAGCGTTGGTCCTTGTTAGGCGCTGTTTCAGCCGAGAACAGCAGTGCGGCCTATGGCACGAGAGACATGAGGTGGACATTTAGTAGAGACTCTACGCTTCATCACCACAAGTTGTCTGGTCGCGACAACAGAGCTCGAGGCTGTAGATAAGCGTTGGTCCTTGTTAGGCGCTGTTTCAGTCTCGAGAACATCATCTATAGACACGAGAGACATAAGTTGCAATTTGTGGCCAGAAGCACTCTATGCTTCATCATCAGCAGTTGTCTGGTCGCAGAACAAGCCGGAGGCGGTAAGATAGCGTTGGGTCTGTTAGGCGCTGTTCAGACTTGAGACAGCCAATTCCGGCTATGAACCGGAGATAATGGGTGGCATGTTAGTGCCAGAGCACTTACGAAGCTTCATCATCAGCAGGTTGTCTGTCGCAGACCACAATGCTCAGGCTGGTAGATAACTTGGTCCTTGTTACGGCCGCTGTTCAGCTCGACAGCAGTCCGGCCTATAGGACGAGAGATACAGAGGTGGCATGTTACTCCAGAGCACTCTACGCTTCATCATCAGCGTTGTCTGTCGCAGAACAGACTCGAGGCTGGTAGATAAGCGTTCTCCTTGTAGGCTGTCTGTTAGTGAGTCAGAGTCCGCCTAATAGGACGAGAGGACATGAGGTGGCACAGTTAGTGCCAGAGCCACTTATCCTTCATATTCAGCAGTTTTTGTCTGGTCGCAGACACAGAGCTCGAGCTGTAATAAGGTTGTCCTTTGTTAGGCGCTGTTCAGCCGAGACAGCCGTCGGCCTATCGGACGAGAGAGACATGAGGTGCACATGTTAGTGCCAGACATCTACGGCTTCATCAATCAGTCAGTTGTCTGGTCGCAGACAAGAAGCTTCGAGGCTGTAGATATCTGCCTACTGGTACTCATTGTTAGCGCTGCTTTCAGCTCTAGACAGCATCCGGCCTATAGGACGTATGAGAGACATGAGGTGGCACACATGTTAGTGCCAGACACTCTACGCTTTCCATCATCAGAGTTGTTCTGGTCGCAGACATGAGCTCGGAGGGCCTGGTAGATAGCGTTGGTCCTTGTTAGGCGTGTTTCAGCTCGAGACAGCAGTCCGGCTTTGAACGAGTGAGACAGTGAGGTGGCAACATGTTAAGTGCCAGAGCCTTTACGCTTCATCATCAGCAGTTGTCTGGTCGCAGACACAGAGCCTCGGGCTGGTAATAAGCGTTTGTCCTTGTTAGGCGCTTGTTTCAGCTGGTATTCAGCAGTGGCGGCCTATATATAGGGACGGGAGAACATAGGTGGCACTGTTTGGCAGAGCCTCTACGCTTCACCATCAGCAGTTGTCTGGTCGCAGACACAGAGCCTAAGGCTGGTAGAATAAGGTTTGCGGTCTGGTTATGCGCGCTGTTCAGGCTTTGAGACAGCCATATTCCGGCCTATAGGACGAGAAGACATGAGGTGGGCCACATGTTAGTGCAGAGCATCTACGTCTATCAGCAGTTGTTGTCGCAGACAACAGAGCTGAGGCTGGTAGATAAGCGTTGGTCCTTGTTAGGCGCTGTTCAGCTCGAGACAGCAGTGCGCTCTAGACAGGAGAACATAGGTGGCACATGTTATGCCAGAGGCCCTACGCTCATATCAGCAGTTGTCCTGGTCGAACACAGAGCTCGAGGCTGGGTAGATAAGCGTTGTCTTTTAGGCGCTGTAGCTTTGAACAGCATGCGGCCTATAGGACGAAGAGAGACATAGTGACATGTAGTCCAGAGCACTCTAGCTTCATCATCGATCAGTTGTCTGGTCGCAAGACACAGACCGAGCGGTAGAAGCTTGGTCTTGGTTATGCGCCGTGTTAGCTTGATGT
>NC_037592.1:43147324-43159824 GCF_003073045.1 Pomacea canaliculata | reverse complement strand
CTAACCCTAACCCTAACCCTAACCCTAACCCTAACCCTAACCCTAACCCTAACCCTAACCCTAACCCTAACCCTAACCCTAACCCTAACCCTAACCCTAACCCTAACCCTAACCCTAACCCTAACCCTAACCCCTAACCCTAACCCTAACCCTAACCCTAACCCTAACCCTAACCCTAACCCTAACCCTAACCCTAACCCTAACCCTAACCCTAACCCTAACCCTAACCCTAACCCTAACCCTAACCCTAACCCTAACCCTAACCCTAACCCTAACCCTAACCCTAACCCTAACCCTAACCCTAACCCTAACCCTAACCCTAACCCTAACCCTAACCCTAACCCTAACCCTAACCCTAACCCTAACCCTAACCCTAACCCTAACCCTAACCCTAACCCTAACCCTAACCCTAACCCTAACCCTAACCCTAACCTAACCCTAACCCTAACCCTAACCCTAACCTAACCCTAACCCTAACCCTAACCCTAACCCTAACCCTAACCCTAACCCTAACCCTAACCCTAACCCTAACCCTAACCCTAACCCTAACCCTAACCCTAACCCTAACCCTAACCCTAACCCTAACCCTAACCCTAACCCTAACCCTAACCCTAACCCTAACCCTAACCCTAACCCTAACCCTAACCCTAACCCTAACCCTAACCCTAACCCTAACCCTAACCCTAACCCTAACCCTAACCCTAACCCTAACCCTAACCCTAACCTAACCCTAACCCTAACCCTAACCCTAACCCTAACCCTAACCCTAACCCTAACCCTAACCCTAACCCTAACCCTAACCCTAACCCTAACCCTAACCCTAACCCTAACCCTAACCCTAACCCTAACCCTAACCCTAACCCTAACCCTAACCCTAACCCTAACCCTAACCCTAACCCTAACCCTAACCCTAACCCTAACCTAACCCTAACCCTAACCCTAACCCTAACCCTAACCCTAACCCTAACCCTAACCCTAACCCTAACCCTAACCCTAACCCTAACCCTAACCCTAACCCTAACCCTAACCCTAACCCTAACCCTAACCCTAACCCTAACCCTAACCCTAACCCTAACCCTAACCCTAACCCTAACCCTAACCCTAACCCTAACCCTAACCCTAACCCTAACCCTAACCCTAACCCTAACCCTAACCCTAACCCTAACCCTAACCCTAACCCTAACCCTAACCCTAACCCTAACCCTAACCCTAACCCTAACCCTAACCCTAACCCTAACCCTAACCCTAACCCTAACCCTAACCCTAACCCTAACCCTAACCCTAACCCTAACCCTAACCCTAACCCTAACCCTAACCCTAACCCTAACCCTAACCTAACCCTAACCCTAACCTAACCCTAACCCTAACCCTAACCCTAACCCTAACCCTAACCCTAACCCTAACCCTAACCCTAACCCTAACCCTAACCTAACCCTAACCCTAACCCTAACCCTAACCCTAACCCTAACCCTAACCTAACCCTAACCCTAACCCTAACCCTAACCCTAACCCTAACCCTAACCCTAACCCTAACCCTAACCCTAACCCCCTAACCCTAACCCTAACCCTAACCCTAACCCTAACCCTAACCCTAACCCTAACCCTAACCCTAACCCTAACCCTAACCCTAACCCTAACCCTAACCTAACCCTAACCCTAACCCTAACCCTAACCCTAACCCTAACCCTAACCCTAACCCTAACCTAACCCTAACCCTAACCCTAACCCTAACCCTAACCCTAACCCTAACCCTAACCCTAACCCTAACCCTAACCCTAACCCTAACCCTAACCCTAACCCTAACCCTAACCCTAACCCTAACCCTAACCCTAACCCTAACCCTAACCCTAACCCTAACCCTAACCCTAACCCTAACCCTAACCCTAACCCTAACCCTAACCCTAACCCTAACCCTAACCCTAACCCTAACCCTAACCCTAACCCTAACCCTAACCCTAACCCTAACCCTAACCCTAACCCTAACCCTAACCCTAACCCTAACCCTAACCCTAACCCTAACCCTAACCCTAACCCTAACCCTAACCCTAACCCTAACCCTAACCCTAACCCTAACCCTAACCCTAACCCTAACCCTAAACCCTAACCCTAACCCTAACCCTAACCCTAACCCTAACCCTAACCCTAACCCTAACCCTAACCCTAACCCTAACCCTAACCCTAACCCTAACCCTAACCCTAACCCTAACCCTAACCCTAACCCTAACCCTAACCCTAACCCTAACCCTAACCCTAACCCTAACCCTAACCCTAACCCTAACCCTAACCCTAACCCTAACCCTAACCCTAACCCTAACCCTAACCCTAACCCTAACCCTAACCCTAACCCTAACCCTAACCCTAACCCTAACCCTAACCCTAACCCTAACCCTAACCCTAACCCTAACCCTAACCCTAACCCTAACCCTAACCCTAACCCTAACCCTAACCCTAACCCTAACCCTAACCCTAACCTAACCCTAACCCTAACCCTAACCCTAACCCTAACCCTAACCCTAACCCTAACCCTAACCCTAACCCTAACCCTAACCCTAACCCTAACCCTAACCCTAACCCTAACCCTAACCCTAACCCTAACCCTAACCCTAACCCTAACCCTAACCCTAACCCTAACCCTAACCCTAACCCTAACCCTAACCCTAACCCTAACCCTAACCTAACCCTAACCCTAACCCTAACCCTAACCCTAACCCTAACCCTAACCCTAACCCTAACCCTAACCCTAACCCTAACCCTAACCCTAACCCTAACCCTAACCCTAACCCTAACCCTAACCCTAACCCTAACCCTAACCCTAACCCTAACCTAACCCTAACCCTAACCCTAACCCTAACCCTAACCCTAACCCTAACCCTAACCCTAACCCTAACCCTAACCCTAACCCTAACCCTAACCCTAACCCTAACCCTAACCCTAACCTAACCCTAACCCTAACCCTAACCCTAACCCTAACCCTAACCCTAACCCTAACCCTAACCCTAACCCTAACCCTAACCCTAACCCTAACCCTAACCCTAACCCTAACCCTAACCCTAACCCTAACCCTAACCCTAACCCTAACCCTAACCCTAACCTAACCCTAACCCTAACCCTAACCTAACCCTAACCCTAACCCTAACCCTAACCCTAACCCTAACCCTAACCCTAACCCTAACCCTAACCCTAACCCTAACCCTAACCCTAACCCTAACCCTAACCCTAACCCTAACCCTAACCCTAACCCTAACCCTAACCCTAACCTAACCCTAACCTAACCCTAACCCTAACCCTAACCCTAACCCTAACCCTAACCCTAACCCTAACCCTAACCCTAACCCTAACCCTAACCCTAACCCTAACCCTAACCCTAACCCTAACCCTAACCCTAACCCTAACCCTAACCCTAACCCTAACCCTAACCCTAACCCTAACCCTAACCCTAACCCTAACCCTAACCCTAACCCTAACCCTAACCCTAACCCTAACCCTAACCCTAACCTAACCCTAACCCTAACCCTAACCCTAACCCTAACCCTAACCCTAACCCTAACCCTAACCCTAACCCTAACCCTAACCCTAACCCTAACCCTAACCCTAACCCTAACCCTAACCCTAACCCTAACCCTAACCCTAACCCTAACCCTAACCCTAACCCTAACCCTAACCCTAACCCTAACCCTAACCCTAACCTAACCCTAACCCTAACCCTAACCCTAACCCTAACCCTAACCCTAACCCTAACCCTAACCCTAACCCTAACCCTAACCCTAACCCTAACCCTAACCCTAACCCTAACCCTAACCCTAACCCTAACCCTAACCCTAACCCTAACCCTAACCCTAACCCTAACCCTAACCCTAACCCTAACCCTAACCCTAACCCTAACCCTAACCCTAACCCTAACCCTAACCCTAACCCTAACCCTAACCCTAACCCTAACCCTAACCCTAACCCTAACCCTAACCCTAACCCTAACCCTAACCCTAACCCTAACCCTAACCCTAACCCTAACCCTAACCCTAACCCTAACCCTAACCCTAACCCTAACCCTAACCCTAACCCTAACCCTAACCCTAACCCTAACCCTAACCCTAACCCTAACCCTAACCCTAACCCTAACCCTAACCCTAACCCTAACCCTAACCCTAACCCTAACCTAACCCTAACCCTAACCCTAACCCTAACCCTAACCCTAACCCTAACCCTAACCCTAACCCTAACCCTAACCCTAACCCTAACCCTAACCCTAACCCTAACCCTAACCCTAACCCTAACCCTAACCCTAACCCTAACCCTAACCCTAACCCTAACCCTAACCCTAACCCTAACCCTAACCCTAACCCTAACCCTAACCCTAACCCTAACCCTAACCCTAACCTAACCCTAACCCTAACCCTAACCCTAACCCTAACCCTAACCCTAACCCTAACCCTAACCCTAACCCTAACCCTAACCCTAACCCTAACCCTAACCCTAACCCTAACCCTAACCCTAACCCTAACCTAACCCTAACCCTAACCCTAACCCTAACCCTAACCCTAACCCTAACCCTAACCCTAACCCTAACCCTAACCCTAACCCTAACCCTAACCCTAACCCTAACCCTAACCTAACCCTAACCCTAACCCTAACCCTAACCCTAACCCTAACCCTAACCCTAACCCTAACCCTAACCCTAACCCTAACCCTAACCCTAACCCTAACCCTAACCCTAACCCTAACCCTAACCCTAACCCTAACCCTAACCCTAACCCTAACCCTAACCCTAACCCTAACCCTAACCCTAACCCTAACCCTAACCCTAACCCTAACCCTAACCCTAACCCTAACCCTAACCCTAACCCTAACCCTAACCCTAACCCTAACCCTAACCCTAACCCTAACCCTAACCCTAACCCTAACCCTAACCCTAACCCTAACCCTAACCCTAACCCTAACCCTAACCCTAACCCTAACCCTAACCCTAACCCTAACCCTAACCCTAACCCTAACCCTAACCCTAACCCTAACCCTAACCCTAACCCTAACCCTAACCTAACCCTAACCCTAACCCTAACCCTAACCCTAACCCTAACCCTAACCCTAACCCTAACCCTAACCCTAACCCTAACCCTAACCCTAACCCTAACCCTAACCCTAACCCTAACCCTAACCCTAACCCTAACCCTAACCCTAACCCTAACCCTAACCCTAACCCTAACCCTAACCCTAACCCTAACCCTAACCCTAACCCTAACCCTAACCCTAACCCTAACCCTAACCCTAACCCTAACCCTAACCCTAACCCTAACCCTAACCCTAACCCTAACCCTAACCCTAACCCTAACCCTAACCCTAACCCTAACCCTAACCCTAACCCTAACCCTAACCCTAACCCTAACCCTAACCCTAACCCTAACCCTAACCCTAACCCTAACCCTAACCCTAACCCTAACCCTAACCCTAACCCTAACCCTAACCCTAACCCTAACCCTAACCCTAACCCTAACCCTAACCCTAACCCTAACCCTAACCCTAACCCTAACCCTAACCCTAACCCTAACCCTAACCCTAACCCTAACCCTAACCCTAACCCTAACCCTAACCCTAACCCTAACCCTAACCCTAACCCTAACCCTAACCCTAACCCTAACCCTAACCCTAACCCTAACCCTAACCTAACCCTAACCCTAACCCTAACCCTAACCCTAACCCTAACCCTAACCCTAACCCTAACCCTAACCCTAACCCTAACCCTAACCCTAACCCTAACCCTAACCCTAACCCTAACCCTAACCCTAACCCTAACCCTAACCCTAACCCTAACCCTAACCCTAACCCTAACCCTAACCCTAACCCTAACCCTAACCCTAACCCTAACCCTAACCCTAACCCTAACCCTAACCCTAACCCTAACCCTAACCCTAACCCTAACCCTAACCCTAACCCTAACCCTAACCCTAACCCTAACCCTAACCCTAACCCTAACCCTAACCCTAACCCTAACCCTAACCCTAACCCTAACCCTAACCCTAACCTAACCCTAACCCTAACCCTAACCCTAACCCTAACCCTAACCCTAACCCTAACCCTAACCCTAACCCTAACCCTAACCCTAACCCTAACCCTAACCCTAACCCTAACCCTAACCCTAACCCTAACCCTAACCCTAACCCTAACCCTAACCCTAACCCTAACCCTAACCCTAACCCTAACCCTAACCCTAACCCTAACCCTAACCCTAACCCTAACCCTAACCCTAACCCTAACCCTAACCCTAACCCTAACCCTAACCCTAACCCTAACCCTAACCCTAACCCTAACCCTAACCCTAACCCTAACCCTAACCCTAACCCTAACCCTAACCCTAACCCTAACCCTAACCCTAACCCTAACCCTAACCCTAACCCTAACCCTAACCCTAACCCTAACCCTAACCCTAACCCTAACCCTAACCCTAACCCTAACCCTAACCCTAACCCTAACCCTAACCCTAACCCTAACCCTAACCCTAACCCTAACCCTAACCCTAACCCTAACCCTAACCCTAACCCTAACCCTAACCCTAACCCTAACCTAACCCTAACCCTAACCCTAACCCTAACCCTAACCCTAACCCTAACCCTAACCCTAACCCTAACCCTAACCCTAACCCTAACCCTAACCCTAACCCTAACCCTAACCCTAACCCTAACCCTAACCCTAACCCTAACCCTAACCCTAACCCTAACCCTAACCCTAACCCTAACCCTAACCCTAACCCTAACCCTAACCCTAACCCTAACCCTAACCCTAACCCTAACCCTAACCCTAACCCTAACCCTAACCCTAACCCTAACCCTAACCCTAACCCTAACCCTAACCCTAACCCTAACCCTAACCCTAACCCTAACCCTAACCCTAACCCTAACCCTAACCCTAACCCTAACCCTAACCCTAACCCTAACCCTAACCCTAACCCTAACCCTAACCCTAACCCTAACCCTAACCCTAACCCTAACCCTAACCCTAACCCTAACCCTAACCCTAACCCTAACCCTAACCCTAACCCTAACCCTAACCCTAACCCTAACCCTAACCCTAACCCTAACCCTAACCCTAACCCTAACCCTAACCCTAACCCTAACCCTAACCCTAACCCTAACCCTAACCCTAACCCTAACCCTAACCCTAACCCTAACCCTAACCCTAACCCTAACCCTAACCCTAACCCTAACCCTAACCCTAACCCTAACCCTAACCCTAACCCTAACCCTAACCCTAACCCTAACCCTAACCCTAACCCTAACCCTAACCCTAACCCTAACCCTAACCCTAACCCTAACCCTAACCCTAACCCTAACCCTAACCCTAACCCTAACCCTAACCCTAACCCTAACCCTAACCCTAACCCTAACCCTAACCCTAACCCTAACCCTAACCCTAACCCTAACCCTAACCCTAACCCTAACCCTAACCCTAACCCTAACCCTAACCCTAACCCTAACCCTAACCCTAACCCTAACCCTAACCCTAACCCTAACCCTAACCCTAACCCTAACCCTAACCCTAACCCTAACCCTAACCCTAACCCTAACCCTAACCCTAACCCTAACCCTAACCCTAACCCTAACCCTAACCCTAACCCTAACCCTAACCCTAACCCTAACCCTAACCCTAACCCTAACCCTAACCCTAACCCTAACCCTAACCCTAACCCTAACCCTAACCCTAACCCTAACCCTAACCCTAACCCTAACCCTAACCCTAACCCTAACCCTAACCCTAACCCTAACCCTAACCCTAACCCTAACCCTAACCCTAACCCTAACCCTAACCCTAACCCTAACCCTAACCCTAACCCTAACCCTAACCCTAACCCTAACCCTAACCCTAACCCTAACCCTAACCCTAACCCTAACCCTAACCCTAACCCTAACCCTAACCCTAACCCTAACCCTAACCCTAACCCTAACCCTAACCCTAACCCTAACCCTAACCCTAACCCTAACCCTAACCCTAACCCTAACCCTAACCCTAACCCTAACCCTAACCCTAACCCTAACCCTAACCCTAACCCTAACCCTAACCCTAACCCTAACCCTAACCCTAACCCTAACCCTAACCCTAACCCTAACCCTAACCCTAACCCTAACCCTAACCCTAACCCTAACCCTAACCCTAACCCTAACCCTAACCCTAACCCTAACCCTAACCCTAACCCTAACCCTAACCCTAACCCTAACCCTAACCCTAACCCTAACCCTAACCCTAACCCTAACCCTAACCCTAACCCTAACCCTAACCCTAACCCTAACCCTAACCCTAACCCTAACCCTAACCCTAACCCTAACCCTAACCCTAACCCTAACCCTAACCCTAACCCTAACCCTAACCCTAACCCTAACCCTAACCCTAACCCTAACCCTAACCCTAACCCTAACCCTAACCCTAACCCTAACCCTAACCCTAACCCTAACCCTAACCCTAACCCTAACCCTAACCCTAACCCTAACCCTAACCCTAACCCTAACCCTAACCCTAACCCTAACCCTAACCCTAACCCTAACCCTAACCCTAACCCTAACCCTAACCCTAACCCTAACCCTAACCCTAACCCTAACCCTAACCCTAACCCTAACCCTAACCCTAACCCTAACCCTAACCCTAACCCTAACCCTAACCCTAACCCTAACCCTAACCCTAACCCTAACCCTAACCCTAACCCTAACCCTAACCCTAACCCTAACCCTAACCCTAACCCTAACCCTAACCCTAACCCTAACCCTAACCCTAACCCTAACCCTAACCCTAACCCTAACCCTAACCCTAACCCTAACCCTAACCCTAACCCTAACCCTAACCCTAACCCTAACCCTAACCCTAACCCTAACCCTAACCCTA
Source organism: Pomacea canaliculata (assembly GCF_003073045.1). NCBI lineage: Eukaryota > Metazoa > Mollusca > Gastropoda > Architaenioglossa > Ampullariidae > Pomacea > Pomacea canaliculata. The sequence continues at coordinate 43,150,965 of NC_037592.1, read as the reverse complement.
ACCCTAACCCTAACCCTAACCCTAACCCTAACCCTAACCCTAACCCTAACCCTAACCCTAACCCTAACCCTAACCCTAACCCTAACCCTAACCCTAACCCTAACCCTAACCCTAACCCTAACCCTAACCCTAACCCTAACCCTAACCCTAACCCTAACCCTAACCCTAACCCTAACCCTAACCCTAACCCTAACCCTAACCCTAACCCTAACCCTAACCCTAACCCTAACCCTAACCCTAACCCTAACCCTAACCCTAACCCTAACCCTAACCCTAACCCTAACCCTAACCCTAACCCTAACCCTAACCCTAACCCTAACCCTAACCCTAACCCTAACCCTAACCCTAACCCTAACCCTAACCCTAACCCTAACCCTAACCCTAACCCTAACCCTAACCCTAACCCTAACCCTAACCCTAACCCTAACCCTAACCCTAACCCTAACCCTAACCCTAACCCTAACCCTAACCCTAACCCTAACCCTAACCCTAACCCTAACCCTAACCCTAACCCTAACCCTAACCCTAACCCTAACCCTAACCCTAACCCTAACCCTAACCCTAACCCTAACCCTAACCCTAACCCTAACCCTAACCCTAACCTAACCCTAACCCTAACCCTAACCCTAACCCTAACCCTAACCCTAACCCTAACCCTAACCCTAACCTAACCCTAACCCTAACCCTAACCCTAACCCTAACCCTAACCCTAACCCTAACCCTAACCCTAACCCTAACCCTAACCCTAACCCTAACCCTAACCCTAACCCTAACCCTAACCCTAACCCTAACCCTAACCCTAACCCTAACCCTAACCCTAACCCTAACCCTAACCCTAACCCTAACCCTAACCCTAACCCTAACCCTAACCCTAACCCTAACCCTAACCCTAACCCTAACCCTAACCCTAACCCTAACCCTAACCCTAACCCTAACCCTAACCCTAACCCTAACCCTAACCCTAACCCTAACCCTAACCCTAACCCTAACCCTAACCCTAACCCTAACCCTAACCCTAACCCTAACCCTAACCCTAACCCTAACCCTAACCCTAACCCTAACCCTAACCCTAACCCTAACCCTAACCCTAACCCTAACCCTAACCCTAACCCTAACCCTAACCCTAACCCTAACCCTAACCCTAACCCTAACCCTAACCCTAACCCTAACCCTAACCCTAACCCTAACCCTAACCCTAACCCTAACCCTAACCCTAACCCTAACCCTAACCCTAACCCTAACCCTAACCCTAACCCTAACCCTAACCCTAACCCTAACCCTAACCCTAACCCTAACCCTAACCCTAACCCTAACCCTAACCCTAACCCTAACCCTAACCCTAACCCTAACCCTAACCCTAACCCTAACCCTAACCCTAACCCTAACCCTAACCCTAACCCTAACCCTAACCCTAACCCTAACCCTAACCCTAACCCTAACCCTAACCCTAACCCTAACCCTAACCCTAACCCTAACCCTAACCCTAACCCTAACCCTAACCCTAACCCTAACCCTAACCCTAACCCTAACCCTAACCCTAACCCTAACCCTAACCCTAACCCTAACCCTAACCCTAACCCTAACCCTAACCCTAACCCTAACCCTAACCCTAACCCTAACCCTAACCCTAACCCTAACCCTAACCCTAACCCTAACCCTAACCCTAACCCTAACCCTAACCCTAACCCTAACCCTAACCCTAACCCTAACCCTAACCCTAACCCTAACCCTAACCCTAACCCTAACCCTAACCCTAACCCTAACCCTAACCCCTAACCCTAACCCTAACCCTAACCCTAACCCTAACCCTAACCCTAACCCTAACCCTAACCCTAACCCTAACCCTAACCCTAACCCTAACCCTAACCCTAACCCTAACCCTAACCCTAACCCTAACCCTAACCCTAACCCTAACCCTAACCCTAACCCTAACCCTAACCCTAACCCTAACCCTAACCCTAACCCTAACCCTAACCCTAACCCTAACCCTAACCCTAACCCTAACCCTAACCCTAACCCTAACCCTAACCCTAACCCTAACCCTAACCCTAACCCTAACCCTAACCCTAACCCTAACCCTAACCCTAACCCTAACCCTAACCCTAACCCTAACCCTAACCCTAACCCTAACCCTAACCCTAACCCTAACCCTAACCCTAACCCTAACCCTAACCCTAACCCTAACCCTAACCCTAACCCTAACCCTAACCCTAACCCTAACCCTAACCCTAACCCTAACCCTAACCCTAACCCTAACCCTAACCCTAACCCCTAACCCTAACCCTAACCCTAACCCTAACCCTAACCCTAACCCTAACCCTAACCCTAACCCTAACCCTAACCCTAACCCTAACCCTAACCCTAACCCTAACCCTAACCCTAACCCTAACCCTAACCCTAACCCTAACCCTAACCCTAACCCTAACCCTAACCCTAACCCTAACCCTAACCCTAACCCTAACCCTAACCCTAACCCTAACCCTAACCCTAACCCTAACCCTAACCCTAACCCTACCCTAACCCTAACCTAACCCTAACCCTAACCCTAACCCTAACCCTAACCCTAACCCTAACCCTAACCCTAACCCTAACCCTAACCTAACCCTAACCCTAACCCTAACCCTAACCCTAACCCTAACCCTAACCCTAACCCTAACCCTAACCCTAACCTAACCCTAACCCTAACCCTAACCCTAACCCTAACCCTAACCCTAACCCTAACCCTAACCCTAACCCTAACCTAACCCTAACCCTAACCCTAACCTAACCCTAACCCTAACCCCCTAACCCTAACCCTAACCCTAACCCTAACCCTAACCCTAACCTAACTAACCCTAACCCTAACCCTAACCCTAACCCTAACCCTAACCCTAACCCTAACCCTAACCCTAACCCTAACCCTAACCCTAACCCTAACCCTAACCCTAACCCTAACCCTAACCCTAACCCTAACCCTAACCCTAACCCTAACCCTAACCCTAACCCTAACCTAACCCTAACCCTAACCTAACCCTAACCCTAACCCTAACCCTAACCCTAACCCTAACCCTAACCCTAACCCTAACCCTAACCCTAACCCTAACCCTAACCCTAACCCTAACCCTAACCCTAACCCTAACCCTAACCCTAACCCTAACCCTAACCCTAACCCTAACCCTAACCCTAACCCTAACCCTAACCCTAACCCTAACCCTAACCCTAACCCTAACCCTAACCCTAACCCTAACCCTAACCCTAACCCTAACCCTAACCCTAACCCTAACCCTAACCCTAACCCTAACCCTAACCCTAACCTAACCCTAACCCTAACCCTAACCCTAACCCTAACCCTAACCCTAACCCTAACCCTAACCCTAACCCTAACCCTAACCCTAACCCTAACCCTAACCCTAACCCTAACCCTAACCCTAACCCTAACCTAACCCTAACCCTAACCCTAACCCTAACCCTAACCCTAACCCTAACCCTAACCCTAACCCTAACCCTAACCCTAACCCTAACCCTAACCCTAACCCTAACCCTAACCCTAACCCTAACCCTAACCCTAACCCTAACCCTAACCCTAACCCTAACCCTAACCCTAACCCTAACCCTAACCCTAACCCTAACCCTAACCCTACCCTAACCCTAACCCTAACCCT
>NC_037592.1:41184863-41218688 GCF_003073045.1 Pomacea canaliculata | reverse complement strand
TACAGCACTGACTGAACATTCGGTCAGTTCGTGCTGCCAGCTACAATAATGAATATGATATTGATAATCCAGGGATCTTTCCAGACACAATAAATATACCGGATGTCCCTGAGTAAATAATACGTTTGGTCTGCAAAAGTCCACAAGAAAACTACTTGAGACTTCCTCCGTACTACCCTACGGCTCGGAAAGGCAAGTTTCTGACAGTATGTACCTTTCTTTGTCTCATCGCTGCCAACCCTGTTGTTAGACTACTTTGGCGATTGCTGGATCTGTTCCGGGTAGACTAGCGTCACCGCCTTTAGTGCTGAGACAAACACTAATTTAGGACCGCCGTGACCCGCCCATTGCGCTGAAATAGTAAGATGTCGACTTATACTCTCGTCACTGAAAAAAGACCCCCACCCGTGCACCTTATACCTGCTGTTAGAATGCGCAGGACCTCGTCCGGTGTGACTGGGTAGCAAGCATGTCAAGTGGTTAACTACTTCCCATGTAGAAACGAGATCGAGGAAGGAGGAAGTAAATGTCTGATCTTTTCAAGCCCACTCTTTGTGTTCTAGCAATAGTCCAACGTTGCTCTCGACACGAAAAAACATACATTACTTATTACTGTTAGTGTTGGCCTACGTTATTATGGTATCTACGATATTATTTTAAATAAAAGATAGTAAAGTGATCTTATAGATTTTAGATATATCTGTCAGTTTCTAAATCACCAATGTTTGTTACTTCTTCTTCTTCTTCGCTATTCGAACCCAGTGAGGCAAGGCCACACCCCCCCATCGGATTCGAGTTCTGGGCGCCCTCTCCAGTTGGACCATGTCATGCCAGCTATGTTTTGTTATAATATGAGGTGTATGTTTGCACAGTATGGGGGAAAACCAATTGACAAGCCTCTCACTCGCCCAAAGCATCCTGTAGTGAGTTTGAAAGCCACTCGCACGCATCAGCTACCATAGTTTTTTCCTGATCACTCATTCATTCTTTCCTCATCACTTTCTGTGGCAATTTCTTGCTCTTCTTCCATTCCTTCTTAACTGTTCTGATTGCCTTGTTCTCTTTCTTCTATTTCTGTCGTAACTGCATTTCTAGCTCCGCTTTTTCTCGCCTGAGCATGTTCTCTCATCTCTCTCTCGCTTTTCCTTCAGCTTTCCTCAAACTCCTTCGTCTCTTCTCTATTCTTCAGTCTGTCAAATGCCCTATCTTTCTCATCCGTTTCTCATCTGTTGCCTTCTCTTTTTTCTTCATCTCTCGAAAAAGTCTTTTCCTTCTTTTGATTCTCCTGTTCAAAATTTTCATTTAGGCCTCCAGTTCTTTCTGTATCTTCTTTGAGGCGCTGTCTCTTCTTCAACCTTCGTTTTTTCGTATTCTTCTGTCCTTCCTTGATTCTTTTCTGTATTCTTGAAAGAACTCGTCTTCTCAACAGACTTCTTTTCAGCTTCAGGCAGTTTCTGCTTCACAATCCCTCTATCTTGCTGTTGATCTTGTTTAGTACATCGCACATATATTTTGACCCCATGTCTTATCCATCATCTTGTTTTTTGATCATCGCCAGCAGATTTCTTCTTTATTTTCTCTTCTCTTCTGGAGAGTATTATCGAAATAAATATATCTTCTGTTACAAGGGATTGAGGGAGTACCTCATATCGTCTCCCATTTCCTTGAGCAATTTCGGATTCTTCTTCTCTCTTTTCAAATTATCGCCACCCAGTAAATAGAGTATCATGTGTTGGCCATCTGGCAACCGAAGATCTTGATGAGTAGCGGTATGTTCTGGAACTCCTCCTTTTGTGTACTAAATACTTAAGACGTTTTACGTGGTTTCTCTACGTTTAAATTTAATTTGTAGTATGCACAGACCATTGTTCGTCGCTGAGGAGCTTCGTTCTGTCCTGCAACACCTTGCTGAGTTCCATTCTTGAGGGAGAGGTCCTATCTTGCTCACTGGTCCGTCGCTAGGTTGTGTGCGTGCGGTTTGGGAGAACCAAGGCGTCGTTACTGCTCCTTGCTGTAACCCTATCCGTCTCCGACCCAAGAAACTGACTCCGCGGCGTGTCTCGCGTGACAGCTGCTCGCAGGGTCATTCACAGTCTCTTCTTTTCGGACGAGACAGCCTACCTCCTCCCTTTGACTTCTTTCCCCCCCTTTTCTTTGTCTTTTTCTTTCCTCTTCGCGCGCGCGGGTCCTTGGCCGCTAGGCGGCCGGTTACGTGAGCTCAGGAATTGCCTCTCACAGTGCGCAGGTCGCAGGCGGTCAACAGAGCGCATCGCAGACAGCAATTATGTGGCTGATATTCCGTGAATGAAACGTGTCCGAGCTGAGGAATTGCCATGCTGTTAGACAGATAGTCTGGAATTTAACAAACATGTCAAGGTGTAGACTCCGGATCGACGTGTTGTGATGCAAGTCATACAAATCACCCCTACAAAAATAAAAAGGTAATACATTTAATTTTTATTCGTGGCTTAGTCGATCGGTTCTTGTAAATGTTCGTCTGTATTTTTTTAAGTATCATCACCGACTTTGTGTCCGGTTTATTTGTACTCGTCGCTAGTCGGTTTACTTGTAGTTTCGCTGCTATTGTTTTTTCTAGGATTGTATTCTGGCTCATATAGATTATAGCGTGCTAATAATATAGATGCAACAGACTTATTTTAATTCATGTGAAACGAACGTGTAATTGCTTTTGACGTTTAGCGATGTGAACGACCATGTTTAAGAAGGGTCCCGTGACTAATCAAAGCCAAGATGCAGTCGTTTTGACTACTTAGGTTTCATTTTTATTTCCGCATCTACACAGTAAGCACAATTACAAGATGTAATAAATACTAAGTTATTGAATCATGTACTGTTAGTTTAATATGCACACAAAGCCTTTCCAGATGTTGACAAAATGTCACAGGATTGGTTTTAAAAGATGCGTTTTACAATAAGCAACAAAGTAGACATGGAAGAAAAGCATGAAGCAGGATTTTAACTGGACACAAAGAGCAAAAACAGAAAAAGGGAGTGGAACGTAGAGAGGAGACGGTCATCACCGTGCGAGTGCGAACGCCGTTCAGGTCAGCAGGGGTTTGCCCCCCAACGCCGAACATTTCCTCGCACTGCATCCGACTGATTCCATACCATTATTGTCACCAAGAGGCTAGCCGGGGGGGGAGTCATCGGAAAAGAAGTAATCAAAAATGTGTTTGGCGACCGGGATCTGATCTCAGGCTACGACCAACTTTATAACTCAAGAAAGTCCTTTCCTTTTGCAACGATGTTTCACTCAAACACCACTCACTCCTCACTCACTCACCTCACTCACTCACTCACCTCACTCACTCATCACTCATCACTCACTCACTTCATCACGCACTCACTCATCACTCACTCAGCTCACTCACTCACGTCCCACTCACTCACTCACTCCACCACTCACTTCAGCCACTCACTCACTCACTCACTCACTCTACTCCACTCACTCTCACTCACTCACTCACTCACTCACTCACTACACTCACTCACTCACTCACTCACTCACTATCTCACTCACTCAATCACTTCACTCACTCACTCACTCACTCACCACTCACTCACTTCACTCACTCACTCACTCACTCACTCACTCACTCACTCACTTCACTCACGACTCACTCATCTCATCACTCACTCACCTCACCTCAACTCAAGCTCACTCACTCACTCACTCACCTCACTCACTCACTCACTCCTCACTCCTCACTCATCACTCACTCACTCAACTCACTCACTCATCACTCCTCTACTCACTCACTCAGCTCACTCACTCACCACTCACTCACGTCACTCACTCACTTCACTGCACTCACTCACGCACTCACGCATCCCACTCCCACTCACCACACACTCACTCACTCACTCACTCACTCCCTCACTCACTCACCATCAGCTCGACATCACTCTCACTCACTCACTCACTCACTCACTCACTCATCTCACTCACTCACTCACTCACTCACTCACTCTCTCACTCACTCAACTCAGCTCACTCACTCACTTGCCACTCCACTCACTCTACTCACGCACTTCACTTCACTGCACTCACTCACTTCACTCATCTCACTCACTCATCACTCACTCACTCACTCACTCACTCACTCATCACTTCACTCACTCACTCACTCCACGCACTCACTCACTCACTCACACTCACTCACTCACTCACCACTTCATTTCGTCAGCTCACTCACTCACCATCTCACTCACTCACTCACTCACCACTCATCACTCACTCACTCACTTCACTTCACTCACTCACGTCAGCTCACTCATTCACTCTCACTCACTCACTCCTACTCACTCACTCACTCACTCACTCACTCACTCACTCACTCACTCATCACTCCACTCACTCACTCCTCACTCACTCACTCCACTCACTCACTCACTCACTCACTCACGCACTCACTCTATCACTCACTCACTCACTCACTCTCACTCACTCACTCACTCACTCACTCACTCATCACTCACTCACTCAGCTACTCACTCACTCACTCACTCACTCACTCACTCACCATCACTCACTCACTCACTCACTCACTCATCTCACTCATCCTACTCACTCACTCACGCACTCACCACTCACCACTCCACTCACTCACTCACTCACTCACTCACTCACTCACTCACTCACTCACTATCTCACTCACTCACTCACTCACTCACCTCAACTCACTCACGTCATCTTCACTCACTCACTGCACCACTCACCACTCACTTCATCACTCACTCACTACACTCACTCACTCACTCACTCACTCACTCACTCACTCACTCACTCATTCACTCACTCACTTCACTCACTCACCGTCACTCACTCACTACTCACTCACTCACATCACTCACTCACTCACTACTCCTCACTCACTCACTCACTCACCATCACCACTCACTCACTCCACTCACTCACTCACCAACTTCACTCACTCACTCACTCACTCACTCCACTCACTACTCAACTCCACTCACGCACTCACCACTCACTCACTCACTCACCACTCCGCACTCACTCACTCACCAAACTCATCTCACTCACTCACCACTCACTCACTCACCACTCACTCACTCACTCACTCACTCACTCACTCACTCACTCACTCACGTCACTCACTCACTCACTCACTCTCACTCACGTCACTCACTCACTCACTCACTCCACTCACTCTCACTCACTCCTCACTCACTCACTTCAACCACTCACTCATTACTCCTCATCTCACTCACTCATTCCTCACTCACTGCTCACTTCCACTCACTACTCAACTCTCACTCACTCACCACTCACTTCTACACTTCACTTCATCACTCAACACTAACTCACTCACTCAATGTCACTTCACTCACTCACTCACTCACACACTCACTCACTCCACTCACTCTGGCTCTCACTCCACTCCACTCGACTCACTCACTCACTCACTCACTCACTCACTCTACTACTCACTCACTCCACTCACTCACACCCTCACCACTCACTCTATCACTCAACTCACTCACTGCACTCACTCACTCCTTCACCATCACTCACTCACTCACTCACCTCACTCACTCACTCATATCACTCCACTCACTCACTCACTCTCACTCACTCACTCTCATCCATCACTCACTCACTCACTCACTACTCACTCACTCACTCACTCACTCACTCACTCACTCACTCACCACTCCACTACTCCCACTCACTCACTCCACAGTCCTCACCACTCACTCACCCTCACTCACTCACTCATCTCACTCACTCACCACTCACTCACTCACCACTCACTCACTCACTCACTCACTCACTCATCTTTCGACTCACTCACTCACTCACCACTCACTCACTCACTCACTCACTCAACTCAAACTCACTCACTCACTCACTCACTCACTCACTCACACTACACTCACTCACTCACTCAGCTCACTCACCACTCCTCACTCACTCATCACTCACTCACCACTCACTCCATCACTCCACTCACTCACTCACTCACTCACTCATCGACTCACTCACTCACTCATCTCACTCACTCACTCACTCACTCACCACTCACTCACCCAGCCACTCACTCACTCACGCAACTCACTCACTCACTCACTCACTCTCACTCACTCACATCACTCTCACCATCATCTCCTCACTCACCATCTCACTTCACTGCACTCACTGACCACCACTCCACTTTCACTCACTACACTCACTCACTCACTCACTAACACTCACTCACTCACTCACCCACTCACTCACCTCACTCACTACTCACTCACTCCACTCACTCACTCAACATCACTCACTCAATATCAACTCACTCACTCACTCACTCACTCACTCCTCAACTCACTCACTCACTCCTCACTCACGCATCACTCACTCACTCACTCACCTCACTCACTCACTCACTCACCTCACTCACACCCACTCACTCACCATCACTCACTCACCACTCACTCACGCTCACTCACTCACTCACTCAACTCACTCTCACTCACTCACTCACACTCACTCACTCACTCACTCACTCACTCACTCACTCATCTCACTCACTCACTCACTCACTCACTCACTCACTCACTCACTCACTCACTCACTCACTCACTCACTCACTCACTCACTCACTCACTCACTCACTCACTCACTCACTCACTCAACTCACTCACTCACTCACTCACCACTCACTCACTCACTCACTCACTCATCACTCACTCACTCTCACTTTTTCACTGTCACTGTCAGATTTGAACACACCACCTTTCAGTCTTCAGACCTCGTCTCTAACCACCAGGCTATTCAGCCGTTACCAACTAACGTCTCTAAAGTTCGTGAAAAAGTCAAGTTCGCCGTTTACAATGAACAAATCCGCTGAACCGAGACGCACACGTCCAGGAAACCGGTGACGTCATCGACAACGAGGCTGCTGTTAACGAAGATGACTATGCACGACGTACACAAACACCCTGCTACTTCCCCCTAGGTGCCTCCAACTGCCAGGAACACACACGTCATACTCAATGGAGTGAACAAGATCGGAGTGACAGACGGCAAACAACCTACCCGATCCTCTCCCTCCAGACATCATTGTACGCGTGTAAGAGTTGCCTGCCCAGTCAATGGAGGACATCGAAAACGACAACAGTACCCTACAAAGAACACCAACAAGAAATAAGTGACAAGATGGCCGGTCCTCCACAGTTCATGACAATTGCTATCCCATAATGTCGAGGACTTTGTGTGGACGGCAAGACACTAGCAAGACAAGGGAGAGAATAAGTTCCACTGACCCAGTGACTACGCGACACGAGGTGTCCGTGCTAACGGTCACCAGGACACAGCACGGGACTCACCCGTGAAAATATTTCACATCTTCAACTGCGACATCGAAGGTTTGCTCGTGAAAACACACTATCCTGGCTTTGTACAAAGCATTAACGTGTTTGTTATTGTGTCTTACAGACATTGCTTGACGTCAGCAGTACACTGCAATGTTTCAGGACATATAAGTCACAGGGCAGAGACATTCATTTCGTCCTTTTCAGTTCGGAAAAGAATTACCAGCAGCTGATATAAATTGCATCAAGCCTTATGAAACTGATATAAAGCCTTGTGGTTACTACTTCATAGCAGCTCTCACTTCCAACTTCGCTTGGCCCAGTGACAAGAAAAAGCTCTTCTAGGAGCCTAGAGCCAGTAAACCACTCACAGTTAGCCCACTCAATGTATCATCATCGTTATTTCCTAAGCTAGCAGTGTCATAATCCACTTACCGGAAATTGGCCGGCTGGTCATGAAGCCTTTGTTGAAGCGAGACATTCGATGAGATAAAATCTGAGAAGAAGGGGAACTTCCAGGTCAAGACTGGAACTGTTTCCCGTCAGACAATGTTTCAAAGTACAGCACCCTTTCCTTTCTTTTAGCAACCAGTAGGTGAGACAAACACAAATGTTTAGCTTAGTCTCGGGATTTTTTCTAAACCGAGTATATTTGACGCGCCATCGTTAGACAAGAAGGAAAGGACTTCTTTGAAGTTATAAGTTGTCGGTAGCCGTGAGATCAGATCCCGTCCCCAACACACCTTTTTTTTTTTTATTACCTTCTTTTCCGTACTCCCACCGCTAGCCTCTTGGTGACAAATTATGGGTAATGATCAGTAATGCAGTGGCGTAGGAAGATGTTCGGCGTTGGGGGGGCAAACTCCCTGCTGACAGTGAACGGCGTTCGCACTCGCACGGTGATGACCGTCTCCTCTCTACGTTCCCCTACCTTTCTTCTGTTCTTTGCTCTTTGTGAGAAATTACGTCTCAAATATTGGGGGGGCAAAAGGATATTCCTGCCCCCCCCCCTTTATTTTCCTTGGGGGGGGGGCAGCTGCCCCCGCTGTCCCCCTGGTTCCTACGCCACTGATTTGATGTCATGCAATGAAAAAGCAATGATGAAATATTAGACTTCCTATGCTTGGTTCATTAAGAACTGACATGTAATAATATTTCGTATACTATAATTGTGACAGATTAGATCATAAATAGAATACTTGCCTTCCAGCACATAGTGCTTTGCTTGATGACTTCTGTATTCTCACTTCTATTCGCACCAACCCAGAATTTTTTTGTAGCGATGAATTAAAGTGCGTAATCTTTCCATCTGTGCGCGCAACTGAGCCATTTTACCTTCGTCCATCGCTAAAACTAGATTATAGTTAACCAGAATTTAACGAGACAAATCTCAACCTTCTGTACAGGGTGAAGAGAACTACTCACATCTTTCATTTGCACTAAGAAGTCATGAGACTCGAATCGAGCAAAGAAAGCATTCCGAGCATTAGGCGGGGCCGTACTCTCAACGCCTGAGATCGAGATTGTGGCTTTCGACCCCTGACTCCGATCATCAATATTGGCCATGTTCTTGAGTCCCCGACAAGCTACTCGGATGTTACCTGTAGCAAACTGAGACTCGATTTTGGGCTTGTGTTTCACCTTGACCCAACGGACAGCATCACGGACCTCTCTATGTACCAATTTTCTGTCGTGGGCAGAACCCGTGAAGAACACACGTTTCTTTTTGTTACGCACTGTTTTTAGGCCCTTGGTCACCCAAGGTTTGTTGTTAGGATAAACATAGACTGCTTTGATGGAATGGTGAAATCTACACTTTTTACTCCTAACTTTTACTCCTAACTGTGTGTTAAATGTCTGTATGAGTATGTATTCCTGCCCTTGTGAGCGAAGACAAATTTCTGTCCTGGGTCTCCTGGACAGACAATAAAGTTTGTTTCGATTTTGATTTGATTTGATTTTTATCTCGCCTGTGCACAGGGCAACTGTTTTATTACATTTTTTTTTTTTTTGCTTTATGTAGGTGTTAGAGACGTATGAGATGTTTCTTTCATTATTTTATTATTTTACGTAGTTAATAAATCTGTTTGTTTTGTAATGTGAACTTTGTCCTTGTCGTTGTTGTGAGGTCTGCGCTCAGCCTGTGGTTCGAATGGTACGTCACAAGCCGTCTCCGGCCGAGCGAGGGTTGCGCGTTCGTGCCGGCTGAGCGAGCGGTTACGGGCGTGAATTCTCCGCCGTCTGGGGGTGGTACGCGACAGACTGGAAGCATAGTTTTTACACGATCACCGAATATTTCTGCTCAGAGACAAATTATTATTTATGCAAATAAATAAAAACAAGCCACCACAGTAACTATCATCGCTTTGGAAGTAGACTCAGCCGAACTCACATAAACAGCATTCATCGTGCTGCCTTGGTAGAATTATCTAGAAATTATTATTATTGTTGTTGTTGTTATTATTATTGTTGTTATTATTATTATTCGCTTTCGTTCATAGGTATCACAAGTGGTAGGCACCATGAAAGGATAAAATTTTTATTATTTTCAAAATATAGAATCATACCCACAGTAGAGAAGGTATTTACACAGGTTTAAAATGGAAGATGTTGCAATATAACTGCTTAGTCCTTCTGCTGAACTAGTAAAGTGCACAAAAAGTACACGGGATTATAATGTACCACATACTGAGCTAACCACTTATTTTATTACTGAAATAACATAAATTTTAATTAGTATTTGCAACTTTTGAAGACTGGCAATGAATCTCTATTTAAGATTTAGATAATCAAGGTCCAGTGGGTGAAGTCAATATAATTACATTGTAACGTTTTACGAAAGAGTGTGTTGAATGTGTCTGCGAGCGCGTGTAAAAATCTGCATGTAAACCACGCTCGCCGCACTCTTTCACATTTTTCAACAAAAAGGTCCGGCCAACGATTAACACATTTAATGTTTATGAAATTAACTAACGATGAGATGAGGATGAAACAAAATAAAATAACGCTACCCCCTCCAGCGTCAACCTCCTCCTAACGTTTCTCAGACGGTTGGCGCTGACGAGATCACTGGACCAGCAGGTTATTCCACTGAATTTCTTCACGCAGTTCGTGAAGTTAACTGTGAAGTTAACTGTGAAGTCCATTGAATTTCTTCACGCAGTTCGTGAAGTTAAGGAGATTAAATCCGTATCGGCGAAGGTATTATATTCCGCTTGGATTGATTCCTGTACCACACTGGGTAATACTCCGCACGATAATACTCCACTGGACACACGTCGGCTATCCGTTGCTGGCAGTTAACCATACACTGTACACTCCCCACGGAGCTCTGTACACTCCAACTGCTTGGTCTCGTCTGTCCCGAGAACCGTTAGATCTCCTAGGTTAACTCGTTCTTTTTCTCTTCCTGACCAATCAGGCACCCTTAGCGACCAGGTAACTAGGACGACCATCCAACAGTCTTTCTTGGAGACTCTCTCAACCAATCATGAGAACTACATGGCTCTCCATTGCCTACCGTCGCCCTAGTTACACTGTGCTCAGTTCATTTACGTCATTCACTATATGACGCAAAAGAATCGTCACGCAGAGCTACGTCAGCGCTCGCGCGACTGCTCTTCCCTGACCACAGGGAGAGTTAAAATTAAACATGAATCTAACTAGATTCGTCTCAATCGCGAATCGTTACACACATAATAACCTTAGCTCACGTGCTCGTACATGCTCACACATACAATATTGAAATCACTACAATATGTTTAATATCTGCTCAAGATAAATATGCTTGTAAAACCAGTTTTGGAGAAAATGTCGAAAAGCACTCATATCATATCGAAGAGTGTACGTCCAGACCTACGTATGAATGTCAAAGGCCTTCATTCCTTTCTCCTCTACCCTCCTCACCCCATTCCACCTTCTCCACAAGTGAAGAACACGTAGGTCAAATAAGGTTAAAAGTTTCGTACTTGACAGGATGATAAAAAGTACACGAGACATGTTCAGGTAGGTTTCTACACAGTCAGACGACGCCCTTCATTATCTCGCCCTTCATTATCTTCATTATTTACGGACCTCCAGTATGAGTGATTCGCATTCGGGTTTTCTTTGTTTGGCATGGTTGTCAGTAGCAACACCACGACGTCCACATTCTTCTAATACTCTGCCCAGCAGGTCCTTGGCGCTGCTGATGAGGGTCTGAACACTTCCCATGCCTTTCTTCAGCTCGTCACCTTCCGTGAAGACGATGATCACGTGACTGAGGAGATCCGGGCCCAGCATGGTCTTGAGCTCCCTGAAGGTCGTGAAGTCCTCCTCCGTGTAGCGGCCATACCAGACGACATGATGATGATGATGATGATGATGATGATGATGATGATGATGATGATGATGATGATGATGAAGTTTTATAACGCGCTAGTATCCGCATCACAGAGATACGCTCAATGCGCGGTAAATGACAAAATGACAAAATAACTGGAATCATTTGATTGACACACGTCCATAGGATTTATGTCTGTCTTTTTCGGATCATATCATCAGCTTTAGGCTAGCGACAGACACGGAAGCAATGGAACAGTTTCAACAGTATACAACACCTTCAGGCCAGAGAGATCTGAATTCACTGACGACCTCGGGAGGTGTTTTACGTGTGGATTATAACTTCAGCAACCACTTCGCAACATAATGCTAACCCTAACCCTAACCCACACCCAGTGTGTTAACACTTTACAAAGTGTCAAATCCCAGCCTACCTGGCACTACAGTCCCCTGAGTCTCCACAATCAACCTTTTCGTAAATATGTTCACAAAATACTCTCTGCTCCTATAAAAAGCCTAGAGAAAAAGCTGTTTGAAGTCTGTAAAATGTATGCTTACAATTAAAAAGTTCCCAGAAGACCTTTTTTTCTAATGCACAACTTTATGTTTGTAGTTGTGCAGTGCAAGTACGTTAATAACAATAATTATAAAAAATCATCATGACTATTTAATATACAAAACCTCCTCCTAGGAGTTCAAGCTAACAATGTCTCTGCACATGCTACACACCTAGACATCCTTGCACATGCACAAATAAACATAAGCTCAAACGAATTTTTACAAGCCAAAGCTTTTGCATTTGCTCATTCTTTGGAAATCCAGGAAAAGATAATGTTGGACACTTGTTGGCCTAAACTGTAGACTGGGGGACACATCAATGTCAAGGATGATTGTTGTTGTTGTTGTTGTTGTTGTTGTTGTTGTATGGGTTAGCCATCCGTTCTCGCATCCAGTACAACCTGTCTGTGCCCAAGGAGCAATAAATTATGGTTTCCTAGTCGTCCGCCTGATTGTTCTCATACTACTTCAATAGGATCGCACACCCATCTACACACACACATAAAAACTAGTTGTTTACATTTGCTAAAAGTTTTGTATTGTTTACATGTACCGTGTGTGGCAGTGAAAGGGAGATAATTGAACAGCCTAGAGAACCCCACGGTTAACACACAATAATACAATGTAGTGCTGAGCGAATATATCACACTAGTAACTAGTTGCATACGATGCACATTGTAAAACAGACAGTAGACGAGATACTTCAACCAGAAGCAACAATTTTATTTGCAAGTGCAAATTGGACAAGAAACAAAGAGCATTATTAGCTTTCTTTTTAAGAAAATGTACAAAAATTGGGAATTGATTACTAAGTAAAGATTAAGGGATCCATAGATAGTTGTTAAGCATGGCTTGTTTTTTTTTCATCCTTTTAAAGTTTTATTCATTGAGTCAACTAGACACCATCAGTATAGCACGCATGCAGACATTTTTATGAATAATGCAGATATTGCGTATATTAGCTAAAAACTGTGAAGGAAGCAAAAAAAGTGTCTCAACGACCACAATTCGTTTACAGTTTGGATGTGCTATACAAGCAACTAAACAAATTTCTAAATCAGGTACAAAATTAAAATCATTAAAGAAAACAAACAAAAGGATAGCAAAACGTATAGCCAAAGATACTTTGCAAGGGATATAAATCTTTAATAAAGATTTTTCTGCCTGCACTGATTGCTAAATAAAATGACAATTTTGAAAAGATACCTTGGAAACTTGTATTAAATAAATGACAGGACAACGAAAATCGTTCCAGTGATGAATAGTTTATAGCATTTTCCTTTTCATAAGAATGAGAAAGATTAACTTCTGTGTATCTTGTTGTGGAAGAGACAGTCAGTCCTGTCTTATGGCAATGTCAGGGTCCTAGTGTATTCTGGCAAGAGCTACAGAGGGTCTTGACCACTAAATGCACATCCTTCAAAAGTTTCACTTTTCTAAAGAGCACATTTTATTTGAAGTACAAGAAGATATGTATGTATATATTAATATGTAGATATATGCAAACATTTTAGACATATTGCTAGTAAGACACCTATATAGATATACAAAGGTATAATAATAAAACCCTCTCTGATGATTATTTGAAAATTGTAAAAAACAGAAAAATTTTAAAAGATATGGTGTAACAAAGCATAATGAGGATTTATGTACTTTAATATGGAAGTCATAAATTGAACTGTTGCTATGAACACAAAGAGTAGAATCTGGGAAATACTCTTTTCTTCCCTTTAATTCTCTTTCTCATATTCCCTGATATTTTCTTTATCTTCTCATGTCTTTCTGTTCGTACTGAAAGAATGTGTCAGGAGGTAAAGATACTCTGAATGGTATATGTAGCAATGATAATTCTCATATACAAATATT
Source organism: Pomacea canaliculata (assembly GCF_003073045.1). Classification (NCBI taxonomy): domain Eukaryota; kingdom Metazoa; phylum Mollusca; class Gastropoda; order Architaenioglossa; family Ampullariidae; genus Pomacea; species Pomacea canaliculata. The sequence goes on along the minus strand of NC_037592.1, from coordinate 41,204,603 downwards.
GAATTGAGTGAATAAAATATGCTTAAAATACTTTTTTTAAGTCACGTGACACATCTTTGAAACCTCGAACAAAGCTGTCGTCAATATTTTGACTTCCATAAGTACTACCACATCCATCTAGATGTACCTTGGCCTTCAACTTTCCCATTATCAACTTTGATCTTTTTCCCTTCTTTTTCACCTTACCCGCTCCCCTCTTCACAGCCTGTCTTACTGCCTTGTCGACCTCTTTCAGTAAGTCAGATTGAAACGGTTTCTCTTTGGTCTTTACCATAGCATCTCTGATCTTATCCAAAAGTTCATTCTGTTTGTTTTTTCTTTTTTCTTTAGTATGGAAGTTTTATTGTCAAAAAACAAGAAAGTTATCAGAGATCGCGGGGAAATTCTGACCCAGCAGTTTTTGCAGTTCCTCGCCGTAGTCCCTTTCCCTTAAGTAATCTCCCCCTGTAAATAAAAGGATGGTGTATGGGGATATTTCTGGCTCAAAGAGGTCCAGGAATCGCTTGTACATCTCAAAATCCTCTTTCTCGTAGCCGTTGAACTTCATGACGTAGACAAAAATGCAAAACTCAGGTGGGTAGGCCATCACAGACTTCACCACCGTTGTTTTCATTTCTTGGGTTGCTGATTTGGTCCCTGAGAAACCTGGTGTGTCCGTTACCTAAACAAAAATATTGCAAACAATAAAAGCAGGTTACATGAGTTGTCGAAGGTCTATGTATGTTAACTGTTTGTTTTTTGTGCTTATAGCAAAACTCGCCAAAACTTAAGACGTTTAAACAATGATAGAGATCAATGGCAACATGGAAGTGAAACACATTGAGATGACATTAAACACGAGACACAGGACATTGTTTGTAAGTCTTGTCCTTCTTTATATTATTTAGTTTCATTATTGTAGACGTCTGTGAAGCCAAGAGTTGGTAATGTTGACATTTTAATTTTCGTTTCGTTTCGTCGCTGGAAAGTAGTTTTTTTTCGAGAAGTCGGGCAATACTGGGAAGATGAAAATGGAACCTGAGTATTTGCAGGAAGGGGACAGGGGCGGGGGGCAGGCAGGAAAAGAACCACTACAGATGACCCCCGATGTAAACAGGTACTTAGGCGAGATTGGAACCCACGACACCCGATCTTTTTTTCAATCGCAAGGTCTTTGCCGCTGTCTCTTGGTATCTCGTTGATGATTATTCACATAAACCGAAACAACGATTTCTAACTAAACTTATTTATTGCAAGAGCAACATTGAGATAGTACGTAAAGTGTGTGTATGAATATATCTCTATAGACACAAATACCTAAATATGTATGCGTACGTCTGGTGGCTTGACCTACATAAATATATTTAAACGTGACATCATTTCAAATGCTTGCCAGACACAAATTCCCTGCTGAGTGGCTGTCATATTTTACGAAAAATGGCAGCAGCCTAGAACACACGAGTGACCTAGAACTACAGGCTGCACACGTGATCGTCTGTGTGAGGAAGTCAGTCGTGCAAAACGTCATCGCATGGGAAGCAAGATGGCGCGGGTAACACTTCAATACTCACAAAAGGCGGGCAATAGTGGTCTTGTAACGGGGTGCACAGGGGAAAATTCTGGCCTTTGATTGGTTCTTCTCTAACTGGGGCCTTTTATATGAAAAACAGCTCTCTTGGCATCCATTTGGTAGTGCCTGTGAGCTACTGATACTAACTGGGTGTTGAATCTTATACATAAACACACCTGGCTGTGTGCGTCCCCAACGAGATAGAGAGAGGAAAGGTAGGGGGAGAGGAGACAAAAGATAAGAAGGGGAAGAAAAGTTGAAAGTAAAGCTGAAAGACAAGAATCAAACAATCAACACACGAAACGAGGCTCAGCAGTTTACGTGTAATTTGTTTTACGATCACGTCACGTCTTACCTCAATTAATTAGTTTTTTTCCTTCTCTTCGTTCGTCGCGCACCGCCACGGAGATTCTTCAGCTCCTTTGTCCCATCGGAGTCTGTCTGGAATTTCCTGCTGCCTGCGAGAAGCAGTGTGTACCTGTGGCGCTTTTTCCACTACCACGTTTTTCCAGAAGGATGATACGAAAAATGTTCCTCTGTAAGTTTGAAATTACTGCATTTAACACTTGCTTTTTTATAGGTTATTTAAAATTTGCAGAGTTAAGTTTCCCAAGCGACACATTAAACCGTTCGAAAAATATTTGAAAATCGTGTAGACGATTTTGATTAGAGGCTAGAACTAAAATTTATATCCTCACACTTTTCTTCCTGTCTCGTCATAGCAAATGGAATCTCCTCAATAGTTACAAGGTACATATATCTATTAATAGACTGCCTTTGAATGAAATACTTTGCACTGTGCATTCGTCATAAATATTCTTCACTGTTATCACCACATCGATGTTTGGGAGAGTTTCAATCCAATTCCCAGCAAGCACCACTAATCAAAGCACTAAGAATTAATGGGAACCACGATTTTTCAAGGAACAGGACCCGGTGCCGACTGGCGGGAAATGTCGAGAAGTATGGACGTGCAGCACCCTCAACTCCAGCTCTACCTTGCTCATTCTAGACCAGGGGTCTCAAACACGCGGCCCGCGGGCCGAACGCGGCCCGCGAAACATTTGTGTGCGGCCCGCGGCCACGTCCGCGATGTATATGTATGTTGTGCTTTGTGATTAACTCCCGCGGTGAAAATTACCCCCGTTCACAAGCACTTAATTAATGTAATTAATAATTTTTAAAACTTTATTTTAGCATTTAACTGCAGTGACAGTAGTGTTCGTAAAATTTAATGAAAAAACATTTTCTTTTCGTGGTGCGGCCCGCTGACTGGCTGTTACTTTCCACTGCGGCCCACATGCTAATATGAGTTTGAGACCCCTGTTCTAGACCGTCCTCCTCATACCCGAGATCATGTCCCATCATGTCTTCATCTCGGTCATATCGCGCGTACACACAACCAGTCAAATATAGATATACATCATCTGGCTGTATGGTTTGCGCCATGATGTACGAAATTAAAGTTTGAAAAAAAAAAAGACAAAGTTTTCTATGAAACCTAAGTGTTATAAGCTGCTAACAGCGAAACAAATTCGGAGACTGAAAATCTGTTTGAATGTAAAAACAAAATATTGTAAAAGACTTACCTGACGGTTTGCTCATGATTAGCTTTGAATACACGCAGAATAATATCAGTTGTACGATCGCAGGAGTGTTTACGTCTGACGGCCGAGGATTCCAGGAATACGCGCATGCGCAAAGGAGGCAACCGTGGGCTGAACTTTCTTGTTGTGTCCTAGGCCACCGAGGCAAGACCGGTTAGACAGCTTTTTGAGAGCGATCGAGGTCAGATGTGGCGTAGAGTTCGCGACCACACATACAATCAAAATAGTATGTAGCAAGCTCCATCGACGTTCATGACAACTGCAAGAACTCTTCTTGGATCACTGGGACCTGGTATACAGATGCTACATATTATCTCCAACTTTCGTCGGTGGGAATTTTGCATGTGAATTTTTATACATCTTCGCACCTTGAGCTTGCAAACTAACTTGAGCTGCTGACCTGCAAGTGAGTATTCCTCCGTACCCTTCGTCTGCTTCATTACTTAAATTGCATGGACATCTTGCTGCAGGACCCACAAGTATGGGCTGAAGTACTTTTCCCATACACAGAATTCAACCTCTCAGCCACAGTGGGCAATGGCCGGTCAATGAGGGAGCTGACTAAACTTCGGGCATTGGTAATAACATACACACACACATACGGACATCTTAATGTGCAGTGTTATTACTGTTCTCGCGATTTGATTTTGTGATGTTCTGTCTGCAGATTGAAGATTGAAGGACAGAATGCTTGTGGCTTTAAGAGGAAAGAGCAATGAGAAAAATGATGACGGTAAATATAATATGCTATAGATATTATGATGTAATAAAATTTTATAAGATATCGTAAAATATTTATTCTAAAATATTCCAGTTTTCAGTTTTTATTATATCGAAATTTACAGCAAGAATGTAATTACTTTTGCTTGAAAATAAGGATTGTCCTAATGTACAGTACGAGGCGGATGTGAATGTCTTTCAGAAAGTTTATTTTCTGGAATTCTGTTAGCCTGCACTTGGAGTCAGATTTAAGGAATGGAAAAGAAAAATGTTTTCTATGTTGATTGTGTATCAAATGTAGTAAATAAACCACGCACGCAAGCAAACACACACACACACACACACGCGCGCACATGCTACAACTATTTTGAAGCTTTCGAAACATTTTTATCACTCTTCTAAACTAAACATTTTTAATGTTCTTGCTTATTGACTTTTTTAAAATCGACCAGCTTGATACACAACATACATGGGGAAGTTTACATGAAGACTAATGTGCGCTGATCCACAGCTACAACACAGGGGAAAGACAAAGGGGAGTGTGGGGAAGTAACAAACTGGGTTGATATACATCAGAACAGGTAATCACATAACATTTCACATAACATGTCATGCAGTTGACGTGAATGAAATAATGCGTTTGAACTTCTACTGACTGTTGTGTGTCAATAACCTTTCTTTGGCAGCCAACTGGCACGGTTCGAACCCCGAGCTACCTTTATCAATCGAGGACAAGTAGTTGCCCTGGGGATATAGGGTAAGTGAAGGAAAATGCTCTCGTCTCCGCGGTGTTCAGACCCCACAAGTTTTGTTTTACCCTTGAGCTGTAGTTATTAAGAGGTGGCAAAGATGCCCTGGGGTACAAAAACAGTGAGTGGTGTCCGTGGGGTCTGGGCATAGTAACTAAGAACTAGATGCTTTTCTTCATCACGATAGACAATGATAATTGTGATTACTTCACATAACAGAAATTTTAGTTACAATTTTCTGACGACTACAATATTTGTACAGTATGGAGGTGTTATGAAAACAGTTAATCAATTTCAAAACAAACTACAAATTAAATTTCCCAAAAAGAAACATTAAAAGAAAGCTAAACATACGCAAGATAATGTGCATGGTAAAGATGTTGTTATACATAATCATCTTGTTAGTAAAACATAGAGATATATATGTCATAATTAAATGGAGGAATAACACCCTCTGTTTTTTTTTTAAATCGCTAAAACAAATGCAATTCAACAAGCTAAAGTACAGAAAGTAATAATGTGTAAACCATACACTGAACTACTGTCATGAACACAATACGTAGAAGCTGAGAAACCTTATTTCTCCTTTCTCTCTGCGAGCTTTTATTCTTCTTGTCTTTTTGTACGTGCTGCAAGAGTGTGTCAAGAGTAAGAGAAGCTCTATATGATGTGTGAACTGTTCATTCCTAAATAACTTCAACTTTCACCTCTTTTCTGACATCGGTTTTCGCCTTCTTGGGTTTCTTTTCCTTCTCATCTTTGTCGACCTCAGATACTTTCCTCTTTATAGCCTTCCTTAAGTACTCATCGGTCCTCTCTAGGATGTCGAATGTAAATGGTTTCCCGCTAGTCACCGCCTGGACATCTTTGATTTTATCCAGCAGGCGGTAGGTCTGGTTTTTCTTCTCTGTTGGAGAGGCTGTATTGTCGAACACGATGTAGTTGCTGGACAGCTGAAAGAAATCTTGACCCATCAGCTTCTCCAGCTCGTCTCGGTGGTGCTTCCTCTTTAAGTAATCTCCTCCTGTAAACAGAGTGATGGTGTACCTGCTCATGTCTGGCCCAAAGGTGTCAAGGAATCGCTTGTACATGAGAAAATCATGTCGGGTGTAGCCGTTAAACTTCATGACGTAGACAAAGGTGTAAAACTTAGGTCGGTAGGCGGTCGCTGACTTCACCACCGTTGTTACCATTTCTTGGGCTGTTGCTTTGGTCTCTGAGAAACCTGGCGTGTCCGTCACCTGCAAAGAATGATAGTTTCTGACTGGGTGTAAAACACTAATTTCCTTCTCCCGCATCCCTTTCAGACACTTGTTAAAAAGGTTGGTTATGTTCTCGTTAGGTTGTATTAGTTTCCTGATAAAAGAGCTTACATTTTCATGATTTCGCATAATAGTGGAAACTGGGAATTGTGCAAAGGAACCTGAGTATCTTTGGAAACAAAAGCTACAGATGACCAACCCCCAAAATAATTTTAGGCGAGACTGGAACACACAATACCCAATCTTCTTTGACTGTCATTGCGCCAAGTGCTTTGCGCTGCTTGTACCTTCTTGATGCCATTTTGTTTCCATAGCAACATGATTGCTCGAATAATATAAGTAGGTCTATTCATAGCATGAGCAATACTGACATATTTTGAAAAGTGTATCAGGACCAGGGATGGGCAAGCTACTTTTAATTTGTAGCCGGCTAGGCTACAGCTACTTTTTTTCAAAATGTAGCCGGCTACACTACAGCTACAATTTTCCAAAAAGTAGCCAGCTACTTAGGGCTACTTTTAAAATGTAGCCAGCTTCTTTTGGCTACTTTTAAAAGCGTGATGTTATAACAAGTTAGCTGTAGCCAGCTGGCTGTAGCAACATACACAAACATCAAACATACACACTAAACACTATTACTTGCTTTAAAAGTTTTTTATTATAATAATGAAACGGAGAACTGCGATATACCGACAATTTTTATTTAGTGAATCCATAAATGCTTTCATTCATTCCTTGCCCCCTTCCTCCCCGCCTTTTTCACACAATAAGTACACATATTTTACGATTATATTAAACATTTCTGGATCTTTTTCCTCATCCTGTTTTAGTGACAAAAGAAATTATATAAGTTTTCCGATAAACATTTGTTTTCTATAACTATTTGTTCCCTATTACTTAGAAATGAAAACTAACAGATGCTTAAGTATCAGGTACCTGGTGGAATTTTCAATAAGTTAGGTTATGTGGTGATGAAAAATGTCAACCTCTTCTCAATACTGTGACAATGAACAACAGACCATTGAAATAAATGAGTTTGCATGGAATATATAAGTAACACTGCTTAATCTAATTTAGGCAAGCAGATCATAAGGCATTTTTTTGTAACACTGACACTGAAAACAAAGAAAGGAACACAAACTAATTGTTTCCAAAAGCTGATAGGGTGAAAGTATAGTCCTGGCATACTAGAATAGAGTTTAATTATTATAGTAGGATGTCAAATGTAGCATATTATAAAACCTGAAATATTTTTTTTAAAATGATCTGATACAAGATATATTTATTTTAAATCTTTAATCTTGAATTTCGCTGTTTGTCGTTTTTGACATCCAGTCCTAAACTATAAAAAATATTTCTCAAGATTGGCTTGTGCTACAGCAGTAAAATTTTGCATTTTGTTTAGAAATGCATAAGCTACAAAGTGATGGCATTTGAGAATATGGTATAAACATTACTTTTAATAAAATTAACATTTTTCTAAATATTTTCTAAATATTTAATTGCCACATTCACACTGAGTCGGGGGGTACCATGTCTGATTTTTTATATCTCCTAGAAATCTTGAGATATCAAAACGCCTTATGCATCAGTTTTCTTATCAGTGCCTCTAGTTTACAAAAAACCCAAAACCTTTGGTATATGACTTATGGTATTGTGTAAATTTGTTTTTAAAATGCTTGTACGTTTTGAAACAAAAACGTTGATTAAGTCACAATTTTCACTTTAGGTACTCAAAAACAGTTTTAAAGTGCTATATTTATGTTATTTTGTTACTCTATATTAAAACCCCTAAAGAATATTTTAAAATATGGATTTTAATTTTTGGAGTGTACCGGTAACCTTAAACAAATCTACATTCTTTTAGTCCTTCATGGAATTGAATTTGACCAGAACTTTGGCCTCGAAGTTGTTGTCTGTCATCCTAGTGCGCAGCTTTGTCATGATAGTCTGCCAGACTGAACAATCTCTCAACAATTCTTGCATTTGAAACTATACCCACATTTTGTGGCTTCGCAAAATGTAAAAATTTCAAATAAAGCTGGAAATTGATGGGTACGTCCATCTTCGTTTTTCAAATGAAACAAAATACCGCTCCCGCCACTTGGACGACACAGTACTTGCGGTTACTGAGCGTGCGAGACACGTGGTGTCTGGCTGTCAAGACACCGAGCAGTGAGAGCAGTGGCTGTCGTCGTCTTGCTGACACGCTGTCGACGAATGGTCGTGAAAGTAGCCAACATGTAGTCAAGCTACGGCTACTTTCTAAAATGTAGCTACGGCTACAAGCTACTTTTTTAAAATTTGTAGCCGGCTAAGCTACAAGCTACAAAATTTGTAGCCAGCTACAGTACTACTCCCCATCCCTGATCAGGACACACACACACATATAATTATATGCAAACACAAATATGTGCGTGGGTAGCTGCTTGAGTGTATTAGGACGAAAGCTCACACGGAGTTTGTGATTTACGAGAAATCGGAGCATCCTAGAAAATATTAGTGACCATAAACCACCCGATGCTTGTCACGCTGTCTATGCACTGGGAACCAGACTCCGCAGGTAACAAAGGTCATATGAGTGGGAGGGGCGCCGAGCGGTGCACTGTTTGACCGTAGCTTTTACTGTTAAAACGCATTTAACCTGTCTACGCATGATTTATTTATCATTAACATTTGTGTGATTTGATTGGCTCTTTTCCAACTGGTGTCCTATATGGGAGGAATAGCTCTCTCGACGCTGAATGAACCCTTGGTGGCGCTCTTGTGCAAAGTTTGAATCACAATAAGTACACACCCAGTGCGCGTACACCCGGTTAAAGAGACGGGTAGGTTATGAGACCAGAACACGGACTTGCAAGCTCTTTAGCGAACTTGAATGGGTGTACAGAGTCAACTGGTGTCAGAAAGTAAATAGAGACCCGTGAATTTATGTTATAGTCAGCGTGTTACCTCAATTGTTCGTCTTTGTCCTTCCTTTCGTTCCTTTCGCACCTCCACGGATCGCTGCAGCTCCCTCGTCACACCCCCCACACCTGATCCGGTCTGAAAGTTGTCTTCCCCGAGGAGGCTGTTACCCGTGGAGCTTTTTCCACTTCCACACTTTCCCAGGAGGATGATACGATAATGTTCATCTGCAAATAACACGTTGAGTTTATTCGTTGAGCTTTGTTTTTGAAATTTAATGTCAAATTTAAATTCTGTGTTTGTTGGTATCATTTCATTAATTATAGTGACTTAAAACTAAGTAAAATTTAGATAAAAACACACAAGAAAACATTCAAGCAGCTCCTACATCACACATGTGTAGAAACTACAACTAAGATGTCTCGCCCCAAGCTTTTCTTGCCTACAAGGTGTGTATATATAATAGGATTGTGTCCCCTGGTGTCAACACCACACCTGGCGGTGTGAACTCGTTTCCTAGTGAGTTTTCCTCGCTGTTATCGAGCTTTTCAACGACAGTTTCATCAGTTTCATCAGCAAGTCGCCACTAAATCAAAGTAATTCTACCAGAGGGCCACACATTTGTGGAGGATCAGAACCAGGCGCGGAGAGGCGGACATTTGTATTTCACACCCTCGTATGAGTTCGATCCCCTTCATCATCAATACTGCTCACTTCATCTGCGCCTCGTACCGAGTATCCCTAGTCCATCGACTGTCTTTACCCCTGATCATGTCGCTGAGTACACATGTAATCAAAGACAAGTGCCGCTTCCTGATAAGGAGATAACAAGAATGAAAGATCAAGAAGTTATCATGTAAGCAGCTACGGAGACTGAAAATACGTTTTGAATGCACAAACAGAATATTGTAAAGACTTACTTGACACGCCGTGCCCTGATTTGTTGTGAATACCACAATAGTAACGCACTAGCGGTTGAGTAATCACTACAACGGCTTTCTGGCATTCGCGCATGCGCAAAGGAGACAACCGCGAAACCGAAAAGTAAGAATTGTTAACAACTCACCTGACTTGGAGGCTCACACCTGGATAGCGAGGCATTAACCGTCAGAAACTATCCTGACAGATAATTAATTTGTCCAAAACAATAGGAAAACAAGTTTTAGGAAAAAAGAAAACCTAGAAGTTATGGGTCCTCTGCATAATTTAGTCATTTTAATAAGAGGACGCCTCGTCATCAAATGGAATTATCGGGATTTTGATTTTGTTGTGCCAAATATTCTGCTTGTAGGATGGGCGTTAAAAATATTGTGAAATATTAAATTATAAAGAGATCAGATATTTTTCTATTTTTCTTCTTAGACTTCACCTGATGAAACAGAAACGAAATAATGAAGTGTGGAGGCCAAACGATCTACGAAGTCTGAATTCCCTCAAACACCACTCGTTAGATTCGTCTCAAAATATGGTGAGATAGAAAACAAACAATATAATAACGATCACTCTTTATGTGGTATAGAAACAGCTGATACTGAGTTTGTTTATCTAGTGGATATGTCGAGTGTTTTGTTTTTTTTCCACAGATCCGCCTGACTAGACACACTTTACACAAAACACTGATATTGAGTGTGCAAGCTTCTGAGCTCAGGTTGTAGGGTTAGACTTGTAGGGTTAGAGGTCATCCCTATAACTCATAAATATGTCGCCTGTATCTTTTGAAAGTGTCTGAGGTAGTGGTGTTCACATTCTGTGTTCTTATTATGAGACGAGTTCAAAATAACAATATAGATGATGTAAAAAAAGTGTCCATTCTCCTCTGTGGCCGAAAGGTCTGGATGGTCCTGCTGTTAGAAACAGTTGCAGACCTCGGAGATTCGATACCTAGAGGTTCCAGTCGTGTGTATGGTCCACAGTTGTGGCTACAGTGGGGTTGTTAGTATAGAAGGTTTGTAAGGGCTGTAGTCCAGGGTACTGATGTGCCTTTGCTTCATGGATAAGGCCCCATGTTTTATAAAACGTACCCCAAATAACAAGTTTACAAACACTCGGCCTGAATAAACAAGTTTACAAACACGTGACCAGACCAGTGATCGCGGTGTACGTGTGATGATAGCCAAAGGTCTTTAGCTCCAGGGATGTACTTAGTCATCGCACTGAAAACACTTGTTTACACACAAAAAGGAAAATGACGAGGGTTAGCCAACATCATGTATGCCAGAGATGTTGGTAACGTTTGTTGAGTCTGTGTCTTCCTGGCACTTTAGTCCCCGTTACGAAAAAAGCTAACACAACCGATACCAATTCGAGCGGGTCTGCAGGAGAGCATGAGAAAGTGATTTTTTTTTTGTAATTGCTGCGAACGGGAATAATGGGAAGGAGAGAGCGGTGCGCAGTGGTGGGGCAGGCGGAGCAGCAGCGCAGGCCCGGCTGTGCGAGAGAATGCCTGATCGATGACGACGAGGGTCCTCGCGCTGACTTCATTGGCGGGCGTTCTGACACACAGCCACTGACAATACCCCCTCGTCGCCCAATTCTTCTGCGCATTGCCAGCTGGTAGGTCTCTTCTCTCTCTTGGTTTATTCCTACTCTCTGAGGATTCTGTGAAGGCTGCCTTCAGAGTATCCAATACCAGCGTGACAGTTTGTTGTTAGAGTTATATTGGAAACAAAACACCTCGTATTCCGGATTAGCGCCCCTCTCCTAAGCTTCTAACCGTTGCCCCTCCCTACGAGTCACTGATCGGACAAGCCACGAGGGTCAGACCGCTAGTTCCTGGGGTGTCTTCTCCTGGTCGTGATGTTTGATGACGTGTACGACGAACTGACCAGGCTCGAGGATCCTGGTATACGATTGACGCGAAAATCACGAGAGCTGACTTATCGAATATTGCCTCAGCATTATAATGCCACGACACGCGTTGCCCGGATTATTCCTCGCCCTTTCGTATCCGTGAATCTTTGAGACTAAAATATAGCTTCAGCTCTGCTGGGATACAACAGTTTCCCCTCAAACTCTGATTTGCCTGCCATTCAAGATGAGCTAAGCAGTCAAACATTAACTATCGACGAGCGCTTCCATTCAGTTATTATTTTGTCTCGTGCTTTACCCTGCATCTGTTATGCCGTAAACGATCTGGCCATTTGCGATGCTTACTTTGACCTATTCTGTTAGATTGTAATCGACGAGCCAATCAGCTCAACCTGCCAGCATCAGCAGGGCTGTTCACAGAGCCACTGATTGTCTGTTTTGTATAATTCCTGAGCTGTTAGGTGATTTCCAGCTCGTCGACCCACCTCCTGACATTATTGTACCGTGCCCTATCAGGCGGTGGAGTAGCCTTCGTTGTAACGTCCACCCTAATGGTACACCAACTCTCCACTGAGAGATATTACAGCCTCGCAATCACTTTCATTGGATGACATTACAATACATGACGTAAATCAAGTAGTCAATAGGCGACACGGTAAGAAGTTCAGGAGTTAACTGTAACAAACAGCTGTAATCTATCTGCTTAAGCAATTGACACCTCATTATTCCAGTGCGCTCCGATCACTATGTCTGATGCAATGACAGTGACGCCAAGCCGGAAGAAGTTGATTGACACATCACTACACAGATGCAAGCAGTGCGAAGATACAGGCAACTAATGACTCGCCCAAGGAATGACCCCATGGTGCCGCTTTACAACAGGGTACAAGGAGAAGGAATGATACTGTCGATCTGATTGTTTAAACCATATAATCACTGTAGCACAAAAACTTTGTTATTGGTTTCTTTTCATCAGTGCATCTTGTTGACTGACCCTGCTTAGTGTACACAAGGATAACTGTCGGTGCGATATGCAATTGATTACGCCCAAAGTCGGCGGTGTATAGAGGAGCTCCTAGTGCATATGGACTTACTAGATAAATTTACTTAGTGTAGACTATCAGAGTGATAGGAAAACAATGATTATCTGCTCTTGATCACGAGGGGAAGGACGTGCATCACTTCATTATCAAAAAAGAGATATGCGGACATACAAGACCACGTGATGGACCAAAACGCCCGCGACACCCTCGTAAAAGAAAATCCTATGGACTGGATCAAAGCAATCAGATAGTTTCTGTTCGGCAGAATTCCAGAGAAAATGCATTTCAGGGTGCTTTTCTGTGAAGGTGGTAACAATCTCTGTGACAGAGGACTGTTAGACACACGAACCATTTATATTCTTCGGTGATGCACTCGCAGACGAGTCTCCTTGCTCTAAGAGTCAGCGGTCGGTCTTTTGCACAGACCAGTAGTAGACATGCTTCGAGAAAGGATCTCTAGCATAAAAAAACCAAAATGAAAAAAAATGACAAGGATCAAAAAAGATAAATGTAAGAGCCCGCATGGAGTCTATTAGCGGCATTGCCTAGTCCATTGACAAGATGCGGTGAGTTATACAGCACTACACACTTTGGCTGATCTGACTTTGCGTTACATTTCTGCACAGGATTCAGGATTTCAGCGAGTCAAAAGGGACCTATTCTCTCTCACAGACGACTTTCTTTCGCTACACGCGCTGCTCCAGCCAGAGATGACCAGTCATTGTGATGAAGCGGAAGCGTTCTTCTACCGGCCCTGTCCGTTGCCTCAGGTCAAAGCGGGTGTGGGTTGAGCTTGTTCATCTTACTCTCTCCTCTTCTAGCTTTCTTTCTAGAAGACAGATGAATACTTCGATGCGATGATGATGATGATTGAGGATGCATGATGATGATGGATGATGATGATTGATGATATTGATAGATGATGATTGATCACCCTCTCGTCTCACTCTCGACAGCTTACCATTCCCAGCCTTTTAGGCTTAACATTTGCCTTCCTTTTTTGCCTTGGTGGTATTTGCTTCTTGAAAGATGTGCAAGATAGAAGAAGTAATCGCTGCTCCGCAAAAAGAGAGTTGACTGCTAACCGTTGATTTTCTGAGCAGCTGAGGTCTCTTATATCGAACTAGCCTGGCGAATGACCTACCTCCGCGCCGCCCCCAAAAAAAAAAAAAACAAATATAAGAACACAATCAGCAGGATCGAGCGCGAAGCTTCGGGTCCTGGACGCTTCCGCTGCCCACTAAGCAGTTCGTCAAGACACCTACACCCGCGCCAGCCACGCTCACACTGTGGCAACTAACTCTTCTGCTGCATTTCTGCCCTGAGCACACCAGCTCTCCTACCCGTGCGAAGCATCTTCGTCCTCCCCCCGTGCCCCTCGCTCGCTCGTCCTGCCATCACACTTCACTGTAGCGTGGTTCGCTTGTAGGGGGGAATGCAGTTCTCTTATTTGACTCGAGAGCCTTGTAGTGCCGAGCGGCTGCTAGTCGTGCGACCTCAGCATTGAGCCGGAGGCGGCTTCCTGAGGGAGGTGTCCATTCGGCTCAGAGGTCGAATGTGGCCTCAGCTTACCCGCAGAAGTTGGTTCACTTCTGCTCTACTGTGTAACAAGTGGCTGAAACTGGCCGAGGTTCGGACACTGTACACTGTAGAAGCGGATAGCTCTACGAGTGCTATTTTCACCCGTCGCCGCTAGTATCCACCGCGCGGATCCCCTATGTGAGCACTCAAATACGCCTCTGCACAACGGAGCTCATTAACTGACGTTGAATTAGTTCTTGACGCATGCGCAACGGATAACAAGTAAAAAGATGAAGACGTTGTTTGGCCGCCATTTGATGTTTATAGAGAGAGACATTCTACTGTCGGATGGAATGCTGTGATTTTACGTGTTGACAAAAGTCGAGCAAAGCAGCTGGCAAGACAGTGTATACCTGGAATGGTTCTTGGTGTTCACTGGGAGCTTGCTGAGGGTGGCTGGGGTGGGCCGCGGCAGGCAGCAAGTCAGTCGCCTATGCGTGGATTCTCGATCTCCTGAAGTTGAAACCCATACAACCATTGGTTTCCTGAGATCTTTACACACAACTTTGAAAATCCTGGGTGTGTCGGAGGCTCGACTGTTATCTGGTAAGAAGGGTCTTAGAGAAAAAAGTTCTAGAGTTTTGTGAGAGTTTTGTCAAGGAAAATAGTGGCGTCTCGCATGTGCGCTTTTGTATTCTTCATTTTTTCTTTCTTGCTTTCATTTTGGTTTTTCGTTCGGGCGTTGATTGCAGTAAGTCCTACTTGTATATCCTTTTGCATACTAAAACGATTGTGCCTTGAGCACTCAGGGAAGTAATCCAACTTGCTCATGTGCTTCAAAGCGCGCACTCGGTCCGCGATGTAATGTGGGGTGAGCAGGTCACTTGGAGCCTGCTGGCACAAGACAAATCTGTCTGCAGACATTTTCGATTGTTGTGTGTTCGCCCCGATCTTCTGACTCCGGCCAAGTGTCCTGTGGTGAACTGTGGCCTGATTCCCACGTGCACTACCGACCGTGTTCTCGGCCGCAAGTGTTATCCACAGTCTGCACTCTTGATGCAGCGTGGCGGTGTGGGCACACGGTAGCAGCCCGCTAACCTCCCTCCCTCCTCAACGCCGGCCATGTGGGGCTATCCGACGACGCCCGTGTCGCCACGGGCGGTCGGCGTCGAGGGTTGCGCTCGGATGAACGAGTGCGTGAGCTCGAATGACGGGAAGAGATGAGGTCGTCAGTGCTCGATGAGTAAGGTGAGTGTGCGTGATTGAATGAGGTGAGTGGGTTAGAAATGTTGGGATATGAATGTTTAATCAGGCGCTTACGACTCACCAATCATATTATTTTTCGGGTTTGGTGAGCAGTTAGGTGTGCTTTAAAGGTTTGTGTATCTGTGTGTATGTGTGTGTGCGAGCCCCTATTGCGATAGCGTTTTTGTAACCTTGTTGCTTTTGGATACACACTTTAACGCTGTATCTCTGACTGCAGGGAACTAAGAGCTGTGGTCTGACCGAGCGAAGTTTATTAACTTTTGTGAGAGTCGTGGCATTCTTGTCGTGTGCCAGGTCTATCCCTTAGTGGTGTAAAGCTGACATCGGATGCGCTCCGATGGGTGAGGGCCGACTTAGTGCCGAAAGGAAATGGGTATACAATTCTGTTCGTGCGGGCGTCCACCGGTCTCTTCCACCTGTGCTAGCGCCCTTCTACCTATTCTAGCTCGTCTTGTATGCTGTAGTCTTAGAGCAACCGGCGTGATACGCTTCCTATTTTCAGCATGTGTATGATACTTGTCTCTGGTACTTGACTTCCTGGTGCCGTGATGCCACTCATTGTGTTGCGTTAGCCTCTCTGACTTCGAACGCTCAATGTGGGTGATATCTTGGGTTTGCTGAATTTGTGTGTCGCTAGTCTTAGCTCATACTAGATATACTACGACCGGGTGGATTCTTTAGTTCTCACAAATGGAAAGGTCAGAGGGGGGTAGCGGCGCATGAGTGAGCTGTGTGGTGTGTGCGAAGCACCTGCCACAAGCCGCCGCTAGCCAGTCCAGTACCCAGCATCTTCAGCCTGTGCTTGGTCCTACCTGCCCGTCGTGCAGAGTCTGTCACAGTCGGACTGCTACTTGCGCGGGCAAGTGTGGGAGCGGAGCGTGGCAGTCCGGGGTCCGTTCGCAAACAGACCGTGGGGAGAGGTGGGTCCAACGCGTCATGCGCCGTGCAGAGCGTCGAAAAGTGCGTGAGCGCGCAGTCTGGGCATCCGGACAACGCTATCGTTCGGATGAGGCGCGGCGACTCCTATGTACAGCGAGCCATCACGCTGCCGGGGGGCCCGTAGACAAGGTTCGTCGTGACGCTACGACAGGGTGCGGCAGCATTCGGTGCTACTGCGAGCGAGGTGATGCTAGCGGAGTCGCTCTGTGGAGCGCGCAGTGGTGGCAGTGTGCGAGAGTGTCGGGGCAACCCGAGACTGACGCGGTGACGATCACGCGGTTGCGCTGTCGGGTGGGGGGTGCAACCATGTCAGGTGTCAAGTGTGTGGGGTGTCTGACCTGACACTCTCATCAAATTCGATTAAATATCTGGTCCATGTTTGGTCAAGAGTGCGGGTGTTGGCGGTGCGCTTCGAACACGAGTGCCGATGACTGGAGTGTGTTCCACTGAATGTGTAGATGCTGCGCAGTTCGTTGGGGCGCGTAACTGAGGTGTGGTGCATAATTGTGGCTAACTTAGAGTCTGCGAGTGGGAAGTATTTGGTGTTGAGAAGGCGGGGTGGGGCTGATTGACATTAGAAGGCGCTGTGCGCGTGACGTCAGAGAGATGTGGGTCCAGATGGAGCAACACGGAGAGTGTCCTGCTCTGACATTGCAGCTGTAAGTTTGGGCGATGTGTGCAAGTCTGACAAGATGTTGGTGTGTCTGTGATGGTCGTCGGGGTAAGCATGAGGGGAGACACGACGTTAGCGACAGTCGCTTATGACGTATCTCGTGCAGTGGTGCTCCGATAAGTGTAAGAGTATTTTTTTTGTAGTGTGTGTGAGGGGGGGCTGGGGTGCTGGCTGGAAGTGCAGCAGTGGCTGGGGACTGGCAGTGTGAGCGTAGTCGCGATTGTAATAATTTCTGTATCACGTAGCCTTTGTGTATAGTGGCGCGCGTGTGTGGTGTTTGGCAGGGGGGCGGGGGACGGGGGTGCGGGGGCCGGGGGCGGGGCGAGGGTGTGTGGCTACCACATATCCCTCACAGGACGCCGTTCTATCTGCAGTCTAGCACATCTCTTAAACCCTGCAACAAGAAGACAGCCTATGAATCACCTGTCACTCCGCGGTGCGTGCGACGTTGTGTGTGTGCAGTCGGCTGGCGGAGTAAGCAGTATGACGTCATCTGTGGATTGGCGGATTTGGGCTAACGAGCAAGGCTGTGGGTCGGCGTGCAGTGTCATCGACCCCTTCGTCACCAGGTTTGACCTCACGGGATCTACAACCGGCCGCCAACGCTAACTGCTGTCTTTTCAAAGGGAAGTAAGTACCCTACCTCGGGTGCTGTGCGCCTCTTACCATGCAGACTAAGTGAGCTAAGTTCGGCTAGTGTACGAGAAGGTCCAAGCATTCGCAGTTTTTTCTTCACACTCAGTGTATGTTCTTGTGATTGTTTGCCGATGCTTCCTATTAACGAGGGACGGAAGAGATGGAGATATCAGCAAGACCCCCCAAATAAGCCGACCCCCATATCCTTCATAGTGAATGAACCACAAATTATGTGCTCCTCTAAAGTCGCCTCCCTTCGCTCTTTCTATTTCTCCTCTCGATTCTTTACTGCAGTGAAATCTTAAATTCAGCAATTCTCTTTAGTCGAAGAGTACACAGTTCAAACCATACAAGACGACATTAAATCTTATCACCCAGATAATTAATCCACCCGCAGCTTAGTCCGCACACACTACTCTCTAAAATCAATTATTTACAAAGAATTCGATGCAACTGCGTTGGCAGATGACTCTCTGGCCACCCTTGTGGCCGAACTGTCCTAGGTGGCGCTAGGTTAGCGTCTGTCACCAACACTACCAGTGCTAGGACTGGCTATCTGGAGTTCAGCATATCTCGTTTCTTCGCAGGACAAAAGTATGTTTCTGCAATGTCAGCATCTCTATCTTCAGAGCTGGCGACTTGTCTCCTTAGATTGCTGCCTTTCTTGTTCTTCTTTCTGTGACTTATTGTGGACAGGTTGTAACTCGCTCACTCCAGTCCAGTAACAACCATAACTTGAATCAGTTAATACCAATTTACCCAATAATATAAATAAATAAAATGCATAAATGAACGCTAGGCATTCATACTAACAAATACTATATGAGAGGAATGAATTGCCCTATAGCCAAGCCTCTACCGCTTGTAGATCTTGTTATGCACGGCTATTGCTAAAAACGAACGTCGATCAACAACTAGATCAAATCGACTTGTTTCATGCCCTCTCGGCAGCCAGTACTCCCAGACCCTGCCATACTTCCGGCTGCTGACCGTCTTACTATTCGGCCACACTTCCCGACCGACACACACACCGGCACGGTACTTCTCATCTCCAGATTTAAGTACCGTCCTGCCTGTCGCTCCTGCCTACTGATCGTCCGCTAGCTCCTCCGAGCCCTTCTCCATATCTGAGATTCACACGCCAATCACAGAAACCGCTCCAAATCACTGAGGCACGTCAGACTCGCGCACGCCCCATCGACTTTCTGTTGTCCGTCACTGCCCATTCCTGCTAGTCCTAGTCCACCATGACTGTGACCTTTGACTATTCCCCCTATTCGTGCTGACTCACAATACACTTTCTCTCTCATTCCGAACTTAACGACTTGACAAAAAGTGTCATTGGAAAAATACGCAGCAAGACACGTCAAAGAACTCCCTTAAATCCGTCTCAAAATGACTTTCTCGATACTTTAGAATAAGAATAGTGTGTCTGTTGATATAATAACCACTACACAACTTCAGCATGCACAATAAATAGCGAGGAAAGATATAAACTCAAAAATGCGCGTGAGCACACCCAATTTTTTGTCAGAATCCTACATCCCTCCCGCAAAACTATATTCTCGACGACTTCACCACGGAATACATTCTATCTGACTGGTAAATTTTTACTGATTTTTATTGAACTTCTAGACAACATTTTTGTGTCATGCAGTGGACATAGTGAATCGAATACGTCTGAGTACCATCTTTGTAAACATGGACAGACAACCGAAATAGTTACAGTCATCGGTTGCAATCGACAGCGGTCGATCGCGATGGCTGACCACATCTGACACTCTGGCGCATTGCGACAGCCGTGCACTGACCTTGTCCCGCGCGATGACGTAACTCCCACCGCGCGACCTGGCACATCTAACGTCCTCATGTGCTTCATTCTTCGTCTTCGCCACCATCAGTGCTAGCACTTCGCCGCGACGCTCACCACACGCCACACTACACCAACCAGTACCAGGCCACCGCCCGAACCGGCGGGCAGGCCGCTTCGGCATGGATGCACGGCGACTCAGGACGAAGTGACCGTCACATGACGATGTAAGAGATCCACGCGAACTTTC